>NW_025963875.1:0-115419 GCF_023055435.1 Haliotis rufescens
ATTGATTTGGATGACTGCATGCGCTTGAATCTCGGTTAAGTGGATCGATGATCATAGTGTCGATCACTGGATTGTCTGATCCAAATTCGAGTAGTTACAGACGGCCGTCACATAGCTGGAATATTACTTAAACAACAAGTAAACCACTTTGAAATAACTATTTAAAAAACTATACTGCAGAGAGAGGCACGCACACCAACGAATGTATTAATTATTTACTTTTCTTTAAACGTGTGAATCTTATTTCACTAGAAATAGATTGTGCTGTCTTTGTGTCTTAATCTAGTTATGAAGCAGGTTAAAAGTTCGTGTATTCAGGACTTAATGTACTATTTTCTGACACTGGGTGGGGATTCGTGGTAAGAATGGATTCCCATCAACCTATGCTGGTGGAAAGATGCAACTTAATGGATAGGGTGGTCTGCAGGCTCAGTGATACTTGTTTGTTTGTTGTTTAAGGCAGTGCTCACCACTACACCAGCTAAATGACGGCGGTCTGTAAATAATGGAGTCTGGACCTGACAATCCAGTGATTGATATCATGAGCATCGATCCACGCAATTGGGATCTGATGACATGCACCAACAAAGTCAGCGGCGTAGGTGGTTACTTGTAATACTAGTTACTGGATCGTCTGGTACAGATGCGATTCTTTGATTATTTGGAATATTGCTGAGTGCGGCCTACAATTTTATGTATTTTGGTCAGGTGTCATAGCTTTACATTTAGGCTGTAAGTTGGAAGATTTTGTTAAACTATATAAGGTGTGTTGGTCGTAATTCAATAAAATCTACAAGTCCTGTAATATGTTGGTTTGACATTATAGGCATATTTGACCATAGTTTAAATATTTCATTCAGCCTAACTTAGATTCTAAGTCCAATAGAATTTCCAAAAATCTGAAACAGATTTATTCATTTGAAAGCATGGTCCAACGGAATGTGCAGGCACGTCGCTGGGGTATGGTAGAAGATGTTATTTCGAAAGATTAAAAAGCCCTCAGAAATTTGATTGCCAGAGTATTATATATATAGCGATTTTGTGGACATGCAAGATTTTTTGGTTTGTTGTTTAACGCCGCACTCAGCAATATTCCAGCTATATGACGGTGGTCTGTAAATAATCGAGTCTGGACCAGACAACCCAGTGCTTGATATCATGAGCATCGATCCTCGCATCAACCAAGTCAGCGAGCTTGACCACCCGATCCCATTAGTTGCCTTTTACCACAAACATAGTCGCGTTTTACGGCAAAAATGGGTTGCTGAAGATCTATTCTACTCTTCAAGGGTCGGACATGCAAAAGTATTATTTTCCATTTCTCTGGCCGGCTGTCATATCTTCAGACTGCATGTGTGTGTATTGCAAAGTTCTGCTGTCCTGAACATATCCCAGTGTGTCGTGTCAGTTTCAACCACGTGAATTTCGCGCAGCGCGTGCACTACAGTCGCTCCGACTCACAGCGGACGAAAAGCCTATGGTGAAGCGGCCCTAGCCAGGTTATAACACTTGGACAGACTGTAAACAGGTGCTGGAGCCTGTAAGATATATGCAACACACGAATTTGATTGCCAGGGGTATAAAGTGACACAGTAGCTCGAGTGTCCTGTGACATTTTTAGAACTGAATGCATCGATATACTATTTCCTTCCTTCTACACCTACAAATGTCAGCCTCAGAATAAAGCAACTTTGTAGACCCATTTTCTTAATATAACCACGATTAATGATTCTGGAAAAAGCAAGTACCATGTTGTAAACAGAAAAAATATAAATTCTAAACAGGCCGTTGTGTGTATTTGTTTATTTGTTTATTTGTTTTGTTTAACGCCGCACTCAGAAATATTCCAGCGATATGACGGCGGCCTGTAAATAATCGAGTCTAGACCAGACAATCTAGTGATTGATATCCTGAGCATCAATCCACGCAATTGGGATCGATGACATACATCAACCAAGACATTGACATAGTCGTTGGTTCGTTGGTTTGTTGTTTAACACCGCACTCAGCAATATTCCAGCTATATGACGGCGGTCTGTAAATAATCTAGTCTGGACCAGACAATCCAGTGATTGGTATCGTGAGCATCGATCCACGCAATTGGGATCGATGACATTTATCAACCAAGTCAGCGAGCCTGACCACCCGATCCCGTTAGTCGCCTTTTACGACAAGCATAGTCGCCTTTTACGGCAAGCATGGGTTGCTGAAGACCTATTCTACCCGGGAATCTTCACGGGTCACATAGTCATATAGATAGACATAAACATATAGACATAGACATATAGACATATAGATAGACATAAACATATAGACATAGACATATAGACATAGACATATAGACATAGACTTTGACATATAGACATAGACATCAGCAGATAGACATAGTCAGATAGACATAAACATAGACATAGTTATACAGACATAAACATAAAGACATATAGACATAGACATAAAGACATAGACATAAACATACAGACATAGACATAAACATATAGACATAAACATATAGACATAGACATAAACATATAGACATTGACATAAACATACAGACATAAACATACAGACATAGACATAAACATATAGACATTGACATATAGACATAAAAATACAGACATAGACATTGGTTTTGGTTTGTTTGTTTGTTGTTTAACGCCACACTCGGCAATATTCCAGCTATATGACGGCCGTCTATAAATTATCGAGTCTGGACCAGACAATCCAGTGATATAACTTATAATATAACTTACAATCCATTATAATATTGATAAACACATTTTCTTCCACAGTTTCAAATATTTGGTCACGTGTCACAAGAAGTATATCCTGAAATTTTGTTAAAAAACTCTTGCATATATTCTCTGTTCCATATATGCTTTGTCCAGGGGCGTATAGTCTTATTACTTTTATCCTCAGTATTATTATTTTGGGGCACTGGTTAAGATGAACTAAAGGTGACATTCTTGTTCCAATTTAGTGCACAAACGAGTGGAAATGGCAAATCTCGGAAATCTCTAGTATCTTGAAGGAGATGATGATCATGATATTGGTAAAGAATACAATCGATGTATTGTGCGAAACGTGTAATTCCAGTTAGAGAAAGACAGTCCGAGAGAGTCCAACCAAAATATCCCAAACACAATATGTAAAACCATTATTTATTTATTTAACTTTAACGACCATCATGTTATATATTTACTTAGTTTCTGGTGGGGGGAAGAGTCGTTTATGAAAAAAGGGGACGAGTATTGCCACTCCAGACCCAGACCGATACTTATCATATCAATCACTGGATTGTCTGGTCCAGACATGAATATTTACAGACCACCGTCATGTCACTGAATATTAGAGTTCAGAGTCGTGTAGAGTGCGGCGTTCAGCAACGCAAACAAGCCACCTTCCAACGCCACCACGCCCACCCACCGTATCCCCCACTGACATAATGTTCATGTCTGCTTTTTTAAATATCTGGTATAAACAGATGCAGGAATAGGTGGCTGTACGTGGCTGTACATAGAAATACTTCCCCCATGAACGCCATTTCCTCCTTATTCAGGTCACAACAAATTTGTTGTTTGGTAGACTTAATTTGTTTCAGTTTTATTTTTAATTTCCATCTTACCGTGTTTTAAACAAACAAAACAGTTGACACAAAATATGCACTCTTACCGTAAAAGGAAAATTATGTTTGTTCTGAAGTTCGCAGATGCATACACAGTAGCGTTGTATTTCGTATGTGTAGGTAATGTTGACGCTGGTGAATCATTAGTATGGGTGGTGTCCCACCTAATATGAACAGCTAGGTAATAAAAATAATGTTCATTACTTCAGATTACATTATCTGCACATTGCTTGTTGCTTGAAATAAAAGACAAGGCAATGACAATGTGCTTTGTACCCCCATGCCAATCATCTAAATTGGAAGAGAAGCAAAAACGGTGCCGACTACCCTCATCCTATGTTTGTACTTCCGCCACTGTCGTCTCGCCTCTGGGTCCAGCTTCAGACCAGCATGGCGGTGGTCACGTGACGTTATAGATAATTTATCAACGTAATATGAGTCGTTTTCTTTCTGTAACTCCTATAAAAAAGCAATCCCTGGACTTATTAATACATATCAATCAGGAATGTAATTATGGCATTTCTTCAGTTCGAAATCTGGCCCCATACACTGACGCATGTGGCAGCAAACGCCATCTTTAAGTTGACCCGTTTTCTGGCCAAATTCAACAGAAATTTGACCACATAAAGCGTCATTGTCAGCCGTCTCAGGACCAAGGTCACAGAGTTCAGGTACAGAGCGTGTGACGTCATCATCGCCAGTTCTGACGTCACAGCTGTGTCAAGTCGGCTGAGGGTACTCTAAGCTGGTTCCCGGCTCCCTATGCGCATTGTCAACTTGTGATATTAGAGACGGGGCCCAGCTTACTACTCCAACCAGTGTCAAGAAGACTTTAGTGTAAGCTTGGTTCCGTCTCTTAACGTCTCAAATATCGCGCCGGGAGAGGAAAACAAGTTCAAGCAGACTGATTTGATTAAAATATTCTGTGCGCTCTTCTATAGACGTTTCCAATTGCAAGTTATTAAATGTTGGTTCACATTATAGACCAGCTACATTTGGAATGATATGTAGCATATATAGGGAGCTGTGTGCATTGTTCATTTTATTTAAATTCATTCATACAGATACATACATCTACATATTATCTTAATATTTACTCTATTGAATCTCTTGATTTTTCACAGACACGCCCCCCTTCTTATTAAGAATGCATTACTTGCAGCTCCTGTGCATAGCTTTTATAAAAATAATTGGAATGGTTCATCAGTAAACCTTTCCAAAAGTTTTATTTTTCGCTCTGTAAATAAATGAATCCTTAAAATCCAGAACAATTAACTACTGTTAATTGCAAAACCGAATTGAGATTCATTCTAAATGTGTATACTAGAACTACATACTTAGTACTATCTATTGACGTGTCTATCGTGACTATTCTGAATCGGGCATGCTAAACCCCCCTAAATCTGGCATGGTTAATTCCTTTCGGGAACCTCTCAAAATGTTTAGGCATGATCCGGGGTAGAATAGGTCGTCAGCAACCCATCCTTGCCCTAAAGGCGACTATGCTTGTCGAAAGAGGCGACTAACGGGATCGGGTGATCAGGCTCACTGATCTGGTTGATGCATGTCATCGTATCCCAGTTGCGTGGATCGATGCTCATGATGTTAATCACTGGATTGTCTGGTCCAGACTTGATTATTTACAGACCGCCGTCATATAGCTGGAATATTGCTGTTATTTGTCATTACCGTTATTACTATTGTAAATGTGTACTTTTACACCAGTTTAACATACATTGCATGTTATCAGAGACATATATTGAAACCGCATTAGGATATCATTATCATTATTATACCATTGTATGTCTTTATTAAATATGAATGAATGATATGCCGACATTTGCTTGAATAAACCTTGGACCTCACAGCTCTCTCGATCCTCTCTTGTTTTTCAAGTGTAGCTTCCAATAGCTAATTCCCCATTTCCAGGCCTGACAGTTACTTTATCAAGGTCAAAGCTGTCTTGCGGACGTCAGAGGCAGGGGCCACATCTCTCAGACATAGGATAACCGGAGTCTTTAGACGATGTGTCGTCAGAATTGACCTGACTGTCAGTGGGTCCGTGGAGCAGGGAAGTCGTCGATGACCAAAATTACTGCAGATTCTCAGGCTTCACGTAGCTGTCGGTATTCGTACAAAGAGTATCAGAGTCGTTACTGACGGAAAGCCCGAAATCTCATGATCAGCTTTCCTGTCATAACTGACACGTGCGGGTGTCGTCATGTCTTCCTACCCCGGACACGAATTGAGCACGCATTTAATAACACAATTAACAGGTTTGATCAGTGCATATTAGTTGCCCAAAATTACGGGTTGGTTAAGAAATGAGTGAGGTAATAAAGTCTTATTCCTGCCAAGCAGTGCGACATTAGTAAACGACAGTTCAGTCAGTCATGAGATGTGACTGTGCAAACATTAGTGCAACAGACAGACAGACAGACGCACGTGATGGGATACTGATGTGATGTGATTGGTCATCCTGTCTCCTCTTGCAAACATCATAGGCAGTCAGGCTTGTACTGTTGCTGATTCCTGTATCAAATGTTAATAACTAAAAAATTTAGTAGAGTTCTTGAGCTGAGCAGGGATGTTAATACATATGACTGTATAAACTTTATTAATGAAATTAACATGAGACTGAGTAAATGTGTCAATGTATATCACTTCCTTTACTTTAATCCCATCACATTGAAAAGTATAAAACTAGATTTGGGCAAGTCACTGTATCACATCATGACAAATATTCATCGAGGAGAGAACCTTACATCCCAGAAAGGCGGTCGGCCAGCAAGCCATCCATGGAGATTACCGTTCCCGGCTCAACGGGAGACGTCGGGTGCTGCTGGTCACCTTATCAAATTTGAACAATAACTTTCTATGATTTGCCTGTGGTGAAATGATTGAATGTAAAAGTATTTCCAAAACTATTGTTATATTTTTATTCTGTGTTATATTATTGATATAATATATATGTGACTTTCATTATGTGATATGGTTTTATTTCAATTCACAAGTGTTTCCCATTGTGCCTGCATTGTTTCGTTGTCTCAGTATGGACCAGTTTATCTCATATGCATCACTTTCTGAGCATCAGACCGTATCACTTCAAGATGTTAGTGTAGGCACAATGGGACTGTTGGGACATTGGGTATGTAAAGAAATGTGTATTCGGGTGAAGTAGTTTAAGGAATTTAGAAGCCAAAATGCTGCCACTCAAAGTATAGTTTCCAAACAGGTCATCTGGAAGTTGTTTAAGTTGCAAGAACCACCTGATCAAGGGATTACTAACGCCCCACAATATTATCGATATTCGACCGATAGCTTATGAAAATTACAGCTGTCAGCTTGCGCATCTCCCTCTCCAGTTCGTGAGCTTCCTGACACGGGAACACCACCCACGCAGTTTGTTGTGGAACAGTCATTTTCTGTGTTTCTCTATCACATCACTTGGGACATGCGTGGTTCTACACGTCACGCGTGCTCGTCACCGTGTCAACTTGTGGATAACTGAAGTAGGACTCTAAGTGAAGTATGATTCACGTCAGTTTCAAGAGGGCAACACTGTTTATATATTTGATATTCATGCAGCCCAACCTGATTACCAGGATGCTCTTAACCCTCATGCCCGTCAGCTGGCTTTGCATGCAGCTCAGTGCCGCAGTGTGATGACGTCACGGTTATACATTGTATAACAAGTGTTACAACGTTCTTATTGCTGCACACAGTGTAACCAAATTAACTGTAATATTGAAGCATATGAATGAGGCTGTTTCAAAGATAATGTTACAATCCGAACTACAGTTTGGATTATATATCTTGAAGAAATCCTAGTTACGTCCATATATGTTTGGATCCGTGTTAGTCAAGCGATAAACGTCTCATTTACTCGATGGTGGCTGTGGAAATCTTCCCAATCATGCTGTACTAGATCTGCGTTCTAGTTCAGATCAATTCTGTCAAAGAGAATATTATTATTTAGAAACTAAAGCCAAGTGCATCCATAATATGACCACAACATAAGATCAGCTGTTTGACGTGACGTCATCCACAACACTACACTCGAGGTCAAACCATTGGGTGGATGGGGGGGGGGGATTATACACTTTGTGTTTCACAAGAGGAAAGTCCCTATATGATCCCTAGATCTCACTTTGAACATTTTGTAAATATTTGTTTTAAAAGAATGTTTATTATAAGCAGACCATCCTTGTATTCAGGTCACTTGCATACAAGTTAAAGTCCATTTTCACAATTCTCAATGACACTCTATTAAGCCACCAGTAGAATCTAAATGGGCATCTTTTGTAATTGCATTTAATACAGAACATCCAGCTGTAATATCTAACAATGGGTGTAATGTCTTTTTCATTTCGGCTTTATATTTACACCCTGAAGTTTATATAAATGAGCTATTTGTGGAATTAGGGTTTTTGTACGCCCTGAAGTTCATATCAGTTAGTTATTTGTGGAATTGACTTGCACTTTCACGACACATAGCGAAAAATTGGCAAGCGTATTTCGCACACGGTGTAGGTCACCAAAAGCATTTTTTAATTGATAGTTAAAATAGTGCGCTGAGAAATGGTATATATAAATATAACATACCATATTCAAAAAATATTCTTCATATCCAACGAATAGGTTTGCTCTTTATTTTTTCTAATCTATCAAACGTATCTGTCTTTGTGGTTTAGGATTCTTTTGCTTATTTACAAAACTTGAAATATTATGTAATGTGTGAATTTCATTTTAGGCCACAGGGGGAAATCTGGCGGTAATTAAAGTCAATTGCGAGCCCATAACCAGATATTCCAAGTATGAATATTGTGTGTCTGTTATTCTGCGTCCTTCGTATATCACCAAACGAGACAATTCTACGCCATTTCAAGGCAAGTCGTACACAGCGCATATGCAACAGCACTATAACGGGAAAGGCTATATCTCCCTTGAGAATATGTGTATATTATACATATTTACCCCAATCATAGTATGATGGCTTCTTAGGAGATATTCCAAGTATAAATATTGTGTGTCTATTATTACACGTTCTTCGTAAATCACCAAACGAGACAATTCTGCCCCATTGTAAGGCACGTGGTACACAGCGCATACGCAACATCACTATAACGGGAAAGCCTATATCTCCCGTGAAAATAAGTGTATTGTATACATATTTACCCCAATGATAGTAGGATGGCTTCTTCGGATATATTCCCAGTACGAATATTGTGTGTCTATTATTACACGTTCTTCGTAAATCACCAAACAAGACAATTCTGCCCCATTTTAAGGCACTTGGTACACAGCGCATACGCAGCAGCACTATAACGGGAAAGCCTATATCTCCCGTGAGAATAAGTGTATTGTATACATATTTACCCCAATCATAGTGTGATGGCTTCTTAGGAGATATTCCCAGTACGAATATTGTGTGTCTATTATCAAGGTTCTTCGTAAATCACCAAACAAGACAATTCTGCCCCATTTTAAGGCACGTGGTACACAGCGCATAGGCAACAACGCTATAACGGGAAAGGCAATGATAGTATAATGGCTTCTTCAGAGATATTCAAAGTACGAATAGTGTGTGTCTTTTATTCCGCGTCTTTTGAAAATCACCAAACCAGACAATTCAACACTATCTGCCCCTTGCCATGCCTGCACGTGGCATGTGAAAACATGGCATGGTCCACAGGGGCTGACAGTGTCAATATCAGATAAACCCATGCCTTGATAAACTGTGTAACACTGTATGCATTTGAACAAAGTCTTGAAACTGTGATTGTGTTTTGATATTGTGTGTGTGTGTAAGCTATCTGAATAGTTACATTTTGATTTATATCAGTGTTGTAACTACCGGTGGGGTTCTGTGTAAGAATGAAGGTCCCCAACAACCCATGCTTGCCTTAAGGGATCTGGGGCTCAGGCCCAGTGACTTGGATGATTGCATGCGTTTGTATCTCAATTAAGTGGATCAATGATCATAGTGTCGGTCACTGGATTGTCTGATCCAGATTCGATTATTTACAGATGGCCGACATATAGCTTGCAATATTACTAAGTGTGGCCTTGAAAAACAACCACACCAACCGGAATTAGCTACAAAAATATCACTTTCGATCTGCAAGAAAACACACCATCGAATGTATAGATTATTTACTTTTTTATAGACAAACATGTTTATTGTTTGTGAGTCTTATTTCATTAAAAATAAATGGTATTATCCTTGTGTTTTAGTCATCAAGCATGTTAAAAGACCGTTTATTCAGGACATGTTTGATAGTAGTGGGTTGATAGCCCTCGTACCCTCAAGGGCGTGGATCGTTTCTCAAAATATCAGTCACTGGATTGTCTGGTCCAGATGCGATCATTTATTCACACACAATTGGAATATTGCTGAGCGCGGCCTATATTTTTTTGCATGACGATGAGATACTATTTCCAGAAATTCCTTGCGATTATCGCTAGATGCATGAACATTTAAGCTTATTCCTTGGTATACCACTGTCATTAAATATAATTCCAAATACAGAACAACTTCCTTCCTACACATGCCAAAAACAGTTAAAAGAGATGAAAACACTCGGAGCAATTGTTTACACATGGGCGCAGCCATCTTGGAACTCTCAGCGCCCTTGGCGGAAGGAAGATAACTCTTCCTGGCATAACATGCCGACTAATATAAACCATTGAATGTGGAACTTAGATGAATTGATTGACTAATTAACTGCTAATCATAATCCTGGGAAACATAAAAAATATCTAACATTCCTATATAATAATAGTATTTGATGGCTTAGAATATACACAACAATTACATCAACTTGACTGGTCACGTTACCCGTGAGGCCGGTGCAGTCTGACCCTGAACTTGCCTAGCTAATTCTAGCGCTTTCACAATTTGTACAAACCTATCACCTACATATATAGAACCTTGGACTTATAATAAATGTTTATGTATGTATATTGATGTGGTAATTACCTGTGGGGAAGAATAACGCAAAGATAATAGCTGATGTTCACTCGGTGCTTTACTGTCAAAAATGGCGAGTCTCATGAAGGCAAAGATGAGAACCCCTTAGCTGAAATACCATATAAGGACGTGCTTACATAGAGTTGCTTCCCCTTTGACCACGGTTGACACGATAAAGAATGCCAAAGCTGCAGTAACTGAGTGACGAACTATTAGATTTTGTGGGCCCCCCTTTTTAAAATGCAACATTAAAATAAAGCAATTTACCACATGTTACAAAAGCACTTGAATTGTTACCCAAACACACATTAAAACAATTTTCCACGACCTTACTGGTGTAGTTTCTTGTGATTGGGTCGATGTGAAATGATGTATTCTTCCAGGGAGATCTACCAAGCTGATATAGGAAGGCAAAAGACCCGCGCTTGTCAAACTTTTGACCAAACGAATTGCAGATGCTGGATGGGTGGTTTAATCGTGCCGATTCCATCAAAACGAAAACTTTATGATTGAGGTAATCGCGAATACAAACATCTGTAAGTTATACTGGACCTAATTCAATAAAATTGACAAAAAATGTGATTTGTAGGTATTACGGGGTTGACATATATTTGACCAGAGTTTAAATATTTGATTCCACCTTACTTATATTTTAAGTTCAAAAGAATGAACAAAATCTATACTGGCTAGCGACTAGTTATGGCGGAGGACCAATTATGGCCAGGGCCGATGTTTGGGTGCATGCATCTATCTATCTATCTATCTATCTATCTATCTATCTATCTATCTGTCTGTCCATCTATCTGTCATTCCTTCCCCAAAATACAATTCTGAAACCTAATCTGAGCTATATTTCCAAAAATGCCTAGCCTCTATATGTCACGAAATCCATAGTACATAGTGTTAAGCATAAGAATGTGTAGATCGAATTTAGGCGATATTGGTCTTTGTCAGTTTGCAGACGACACATTGATAATAGAATTTCTTATTCATTTTGATGAATAAACAAAAATAAATGCGATACCAGAGATACTAAAAAATGTAATTTGTATAACTGCACTTGATCACGTGACGCGTGTTGTTAAGACAATGGCGATAACTGGTGCCGTAGGTCGACAATGTCCATTGTTTGATTCCCGATGGCAGCGCTATAACGAATCTTATTTCACGGACAGAAATCAGCACATTTGCTCATAGTTTCACAAAAATCAAAGTTATTGGTACAGCCAACTTTGTACACGGAATATGTCAGAAATAACGTGAAAAAAATGGCGAGAACTGGTCAGTGATCAGTATCCGATTTTGTGATTTGAAATCATGATGAAACAAGCTTGCGCTAGAGTATGGTATAAGATGTGGATTAGAGAGTTTGAAATGCTTTCACAAAACCAGAATTTTAAAGGGAGAGTATGGGGACATGCATGAGTATTTGATCCACTTTCCCTCACTGGTTGTATAATGTACAGACAACATGGGTGTATATTGCAGAGTTTCCTGTCCAGCGTATCCCCAAGTGTGTCATGTCAGTTTCAACCACCAACTGTACATGGCTCACCCAGGTGGTATGTAAGATGTAGGCTGCAGATTGCACATTGTTGAAAGCCTGACAAAGTAAATAATGTATCTACAATATTAATCTAAACTTTGTTGTGAACGATTCAGTTACCTTTACAACTACTGAGTCACTGTCAACGTCTCACAAATGAATCAACTCTAATCATTGAAATAGCATTGTCATTTGAATAACGTTTAATCTAAACACAACAGATGACGTGAATTTATTGTACCAGGGAGAGCGTAGGTCGGTGGTTCGATCCCTTAGCCGCGTCACACTGATACCAAGAGACATGGCACTTGTTGTTACCCTGTCTGCTGCTCGGCATTAATAGGACTCAGTGGTGGGCTCAGAGTCAGCATACTGTGTCTGAGGACCCGTGAACCTCCGGGTTAGAATAGGTCTTCAGCAAATCCATGCTTGTGGTAAGAGGCAACCATACTAATTCGGTAAAGTGTTACAGAAGGGTGACCCTTCCATCTAAAAAAAATGATCAGCTGATGACCGCGAGCATGCACATAACACATAATACCAGTCAACAAATCCGAACTGAAGTATGCAGTTTAATCCCATTATTATGCTATCTGTAATGGAACGGCAACCACGGTCCGATTATTGCTATTGATGCCACCATACGAACTCTAGTTGACAGGGATCCGGATAAAATAAATGCCATACTTTGACTCGTTAAAAGTCCTATTTGTTGTGGTTTGACCTATGTGTGAAGCAAGTTTTGGCGATCGAGAGAGCATGAGCCTCGAGGGTGACTGGTGTATTCAAATAAAATATTTCATCAAAGCTAGGCCTAACGAAGCTTCAAGGGTCGGCATTAGATCTACCTTGCATTACAAATTCCAAGAAATGGTCAACCGTCCGTCATTCCATTCGCAAGAAATAGGTGCCCTACATGGAAGTGTTACTACGAATTATCAATGAAACCAGCCCAGTTCACATTGTTGACCTGCCTGACATCGAAATGTCTTAATCCGATTGGTTGACTGGTGTCACTGTATGCAAAGTCGATTGCCAGTCCTCTTCCGGTTTGGTCGATGTCCACTTCCGGTGTGCCTACAATCCACTTCCGGTGTGCCTGCAATCCACTTCCGGTGTGTCTGGGGTCCACTTCCGGTATGCTTGAAATCCACTTCCGGTGCGCTTCCAATCCACTTCCTGTGTGTCTGATGTCCACTTCCGGTGTTCATGTAGCGCATTGTGCAACATTGTGCAACATTACGCACAATCCATTCAGGTGTGCTTCCAATCCACTTCCGGTATTCCTGTACTTCCGGTGTGAAACTTTCGTAATGTCCAACATTGTGCAACATTGTGTAACTTTCTTCCCTATACTTCCGGTGTGCTCCCAATCCACTTCCGGTGTTCCTTTAATGTGCAACATTGTGCAACATTACCCTTCCAATCCATTTCCGGTGTGCCCGATGGCCACTTCCGGTGTGAAATTTTAGTCGGTCAAACATTGTGACATTTTACTTAATGGCCAATCAAGCCTTTTCCTGAATCAACTTCCGTGTTTCCGGTGTGCCTGCAACCTGTTTCCGTGGGCTTGCAATTTTGCAAACCACTTCCGGTGTGCTTCCAAACCACTTCCGGTGTGAAATGTGCAACATTGTGCAACATTGTACAACAATGTGTAACATTGTTCAGAGCAAAACATTACCCCGTACAAGTCATCGCTTACATTAATATCAGTTAAATACCGAGAAAGACATGTTTCAATGTGACATTCTAAGAGAAATGTGTCTTTCATCAGTCATGCACTACATTAATACAACTTAGAGGCTGCCTATGCGTTAACAATCCACAAATCATCGCTTCTCTTACACACAGCACAGCACAGCACAGCACAGCACATAGGAAACACTATATTACATTTGTGCCACGAGTTTCATAATTATTGATACAACAAAGTCTGACCACTTCAACGCAATTATTTTTTTATAGTCAAAAAAAATGTGCTGAGAAATGGTAAGAGCCATATAAATATAACGTATCATAGTCCACAAATATTATTCATACCCAACGAATAGTCTTGCTCTTTCTGTTTTCAAAGGAATCAATAGCGTCTGTCTTTGTGGTTAAGGCATCGTTTGCGCATTTACAAAACTGGAGATATCACGCAACGTGCAACGTACGTATGCTATTCCATTTTAGGCCCCAGCAACAAAACCTGCACCGGTGCTTAACGGCGAATAACCTTCAGATAAATTTGACCATGGCCAGACAAACGATCCCGTGCACCCGTAAGCTAGAATGGTCTATTTCACACCGCTAATGTGGCCACCGGTCATCCTATTCATCTTGCGCTATATCCGAACATTTATTAATAGAAAGGGGCTTTTCCAGACAGTTCACGCCCGTCTGGAAATCCAATTTGGGCTACTTTGGGGTCCTTTCGCAAGTACTTATGCCCGCAGGTTCGGTCCGCAGTATCTAGCCACGGCTCGCTTTGGCCCAGGGGCACCCTGAGTGGGTGCAAACCCCCTTTCTAGGAGGAACTCTTTTTTTAAGGGACTTCTTACTTATTGCATGAACCCCGAGCTCAACTCTCACCCTTCGACCCCCGCCAATGCAATCGCTCCCTTTTCACCGACCGACTAATCGCTTTTCTCCCTTTCCCTTCTTTTGCCTCCGTTACCCGGGCCCTGCTTTTACCCCGCTTCTGCCCCGCTTTTACGCTTCTTCGCTTTCCAACACGATGTAGTCACAAATATTCTCAATTAACTTGTCCTTTCCTTTCTTGTCTTGTCTTGTATTATCTTTCATCCCATCACTTTTTAGTATAAATTTTTGTGACTACAATCAAATTATAAAAACAAAATAGAATTTTTAAAGTCAATATATTCAGTCTACTTCCAGTCATTTTACTTCATTTTTGGCTTTCTTGACATTTCGTGTTCATGTTGTTGCCCTTCAGTGCAGCTTTAACTCTCTTTCCAATTGTCACCTTTTATTGTGCACACCGTCTTCAAGTTTAAAACTGTTCAACACTTTTCTTTCACGCCTTCTCTTGTCTACGGAAGCCTTTTACGGCCATTTCTTTCCTTCTCGCAATTTCAACATACCACCTTCAAATGTCAACATAGTTTCTGGAAATTTCAACTTAAAAAACACAAAACAAATGGCCCAGAAAGGCTTCCGTAGTTGTCTGTAAAACAAATATTTTTATTATTGTACTTTATTTTTTGCAGGAACCAATAAAGCAAAATATAGTTTATTCATCATAATTACATTGTTTCTGCTTCTTTCCACTTTTCACCCAAACGCAACACGCGACCACCGGTTCCACCCAGAGAGAGCATCTGGGCATTGCACCGACCACCAAAAATCGCAGTTTGGACAGCCGGCACCAAGCCACTCGGAAGACACCGGTTACGCCGAGAGAGCATCTGGGCATTGCACCGATCGCCAAAAAACGCAGTTTAGACAGCCGGCACCAAGCCACCCGGAAGGAAGCGGGAAAGCACCAATCACAAGCCAGGTAACTAATGCCAAAGGCCGTCATTTCCTCCATCGACTGGCCATGGTGGAGCACGTATCTGACGGTCGCTGGCTGGCATCACCACACCCAAGCGTGCTCGCTCGGTCTTGTCGCATCTGCATCGACGGAGGGGACGATTATGCACTTGCATCTGAAGGTAAGTTCATTCATATATTTCACTCCATGTCTTTTATTTCCCGCACAGAGCGGCCATTCTGTCAAACACGGACGAAGCATGTTCCAAAACTTGTCCTCCCTTGGCCATTTGCAACTTCTTCTTTCATCACAGAAAATGTCACCTGTTTTGGCCGCTCTCTGGTGCACGTTGCAAGTGTTTTCGTGGCGAAGAAGCGGGCGGGGTGCTTCCTGGATTCTTGTATGGATGATAAATGCCTACCCCCCACATACAGACCACGCCCTATAACAGTGGATGCAACTACCGTATTCCATCCGATAGAAGAACTGCACTATGCTGTCATTAATCAACATGCACCACTCATCACGCCTCTCAGTGTAAACAAACCAAGTATTCAACTACCGTATTTCACACAAAAACACGTCCCTTTATTATGAGTATGCAATCATTATGCTGCATTCTTTGATCAAGTTCTTTGTCTTTATTCCATTGCTGCTGTACAGGCCTGCCGAACCGATGGTATCCATGGTATCAGAGCATTAACATTTGTAGAATAATTATGGTTCATCATGTTTTGGCTGTGAATCACTTGTGCTCATTGTGTTGGACTTTGTTGCAGACCCTCACCAAGATGGCTCTGTGGCCGCTGACACAATCTCCTGACACAACATACAATAGCCCCGGATATTTTCTTCTTGATGGAAGATTGTGAAAGGTAGGTGATTTTATACCTTGGTCTCATTGTACTCAATAATATTTGTCATGTGGTGTCCTGTATTTGCGGTATTAAGCACCCATCTCCTATTATAGCAAGGGTTTATCTAGAATTCCAGACAAGGTGCTATTTGTTCCTTCTGCAGGAAGAAAATAATAATGTTCAAACTGTGATATTTGTCATGTTATAATGTTCATACTTTCTGACGAATTGGGAAATTTTAGATTTAAATTGGGAATTTGTACAGTCATTTGCTGCAGACTTGGGGCTGAATATGGGCCTTAGAGCAGGTCTAGATAATCCCCAAATAGATGTACATGACAGGTCCTCTTTCCGATCAAGCACCCCTTTACGATCCTAGGGTTAGGTACCCCTTTCCGATCAAGCACCCCTTTACATTCCTTAGGGTTAGGTACCCCTTTCCGATCAAACACCCCTTTAAGATCCTTAGGGTTAGGTATGTGGTAGGGTTAAGTATGTGGTAGGGTTAGGTACCCCTTTCCGATTAAGCACCCCTTTACGATCCTTAGGGTTAGGTACCCCTTTCCGATCAAGCACCCCTTTACGATCCTTAGGGTTAGGTACCCCTTTCCGATCAAGCACCCCTTTACGATCCTTAGGGTTAGGTACCCCTTTCCGATCAAACACCCCTTTAAGATCCTTAGGGTTAGGTATGTGGTAGGGTTAAGTATGTGGTAGGGTTAGGTACCCCTTTCCGATTAAGCACCCCTTTACGATCCTTAGGGTTAGGTACCCCTTTCCGATCAAGCACCCCTTTACGATCCTTAGGGTTAGGTACCCCTTTCCGATCAAGCACCCCTTTACGATCCTTAGGGTTAGGTATGTGGTAGGGCATGGGTTAGCTATCTCTTTCTTGAAAGAAATGGTATGGATTTTCCATAAATGACGTTGGATTAAAAAATCCAAAGTCATTTATGGAAAATCCATACCATTTCTTTCAAGTTTCAAACGTTGCGATGTCTCTGACAACAAATGTAACTTGTGGTTTCAATAAGCGCCCCCTACCTTTGTCTATTTGCCAAGCTCCCAGGGCACTTACTACCACTGTCATTTAGGGCTTGTTTATGTTTTTTGTTTCAGTTGTCTTGCAACCATGGCATCTTCATTTTCAGGAGGAATCTATAGTTGTCCGAGTTTTGCAGACTTGCTTGGGAGCTTTCCGACATTTCTTTTTCAGTGTCTGTTGTTGCTGACAAAGTATGACACCAACATCTGAATTGTTTCATCACTACATGTCCACATACCCTGTCCATATACCCTGTCCCAGACTGGATTATTATTGCCGTGGTGATGCTGGAATATGGCTTACTTCATTGTTCAACTTTCATTCACTCGCACCTAAATAAGACTGCTTATAAGACTGGGAGAGTGGAAGGTCGGTGGTTCAATCCCCGGGTGGCCAAGTCGTATCTCTGTCTTGTTATTAGTCTATGTGGTATGGCTGCCACAGTTGTTTGGGTTTTTTCAAATTAGCTGTGCAGAGTTGTGTCCCTTAGGCATGCCTGCCAGGGAGAGGAAAGTTGGTGGTTTGAAATAATCTTGTCTCTCTTAAAGACCCCAGATGATATCAAACAATCACCCCATTCTGTTCCACCCCTCTTCCCCTTCTCAGCTCCATCTGATAGAACTCACCCCATTTTCGGCTGTGTCAGGCCTGGCAACTGGAATACTGTTCAATGCAGCATTAAAACTCACTCACTCACTCACTCACTCACTCACTCAATCATCCTATACTTATCCCATTGTCAAATATTCAGAGACTTGGTTGGTTCCTCATAGAATTATGTTTTTTTGACTGTATGCATAATGTTATTGAAGAGACTACGGTATATGTTAATCTTAAAATGAATGCCTGAAACCAGTGATCATGGGTTCAAATCCTGGTTCGACCCGATTATGTTTCTAAGTTTGTCACCACCATACCCATGCTCATGGATTTTGCCTAAGTGGTGAACATCTTACATCTGCATCACATCGGGATAACCGATGATTGATTTAGTCCCTCATTGAACTCAACTGCCCTCCTTCATAAGATGGGATAAACACCATGAAGTCCTCTTTATGATGTAATTTCAGTAACATTTGACAGAAAAATGATGATGTTAGCTTATCGTTCCACATTTACCTTCATGTCTTATGTTTTCTGAAAAAAATAAAAAATTATTGCATAATTATTGCATAATTATTCTTTATTTTTCACATCACCCAATGTCTCCATTAGATCTTCTTCCTCATAGGTCAACTCTTTTCTACTCGTTTCCACTTTTCACACAAACCCACAACATGTGGACGTCCACCCTGCTCATGGTCTCCATTTCACCGACCACTACACTGGCACAAGTCTCTTAGAATATGGTTATTATTCCAATCGTAATTCCTTGAATATTTCAATAATAAGAACACCTTGTCCCTATAAAAGACTGGCCTCCTTGTAGACAAGTCCTTTATAATCCATTATAATTTACTTATCATTCAGTAAAGACTTGGGGCAAGTCTAACAAATAACCCGCCTTTCCATGACCAGAAGCAGCAAGCACCAAATGGCCTTTTTTACCTCCATCAGCTGGCCATGGCAGCGCACCTTTCTTGTGCCCAGCATCACCAACATGCTGGTTCTGTCTGGTCAAATCTCCATCACTGGTCAGGGACAGCTGTAAGTTCCTTGTATATTTTACTAAACAGTTTCTATTTCTTGCATGGAGCTGCCATTCTGTCAAATAGGGAGGAACCATGTTGGAAACCATGTCCCGTGCCTTGGCCATTAGCAGCAGGCCTCCAAGACATTGTCACCTGTCTTTGCCGCCCTCTGCTGCACATTCCGAGTGTTTTCGTGGCGAGGAAGCTTCCTGTATTGTATGTATTATAAATGTGTACCTTCACACACTGACCACGCCCGAACAGTGTAAACAAACCTAAGTATTCAACTACCGTATTTCCCACAAAAACACCTTCCTTCATTATGAGTATTCATTCTTTGTCTTTATTCCATTGCTGCTGTACAGGCCTGCTGACCCGATGTCACACAACCAAGGCCCTCTCCCCCCTGGCTCCCAGTTCATTGTCTCATCGTTTTTCATCTTTAAAATCTCTTATATTTTCTAAACACATAACCTTTTAACCTTTATTAAGGTTGTCGGCACTTGTCATTTGTGTTACCAGTTGATTGTATCCATGGTAACAGTACTGTACTCTTTCTAGTATCCTGAACGAGGAAAAATCACATATTAACATCTTATTTATCAATTTCCATTAAATTCAATTTGTAGTTTATTTCTATGATATCAGCGCGTGAACGTTTACGTAGCAATTATGGTTTATCTCCCTTTCTTTGGCTGTCAAGTACATGTAGTTGTGTTCATTGTGTTGAACATTGTTGCAGACATGGCGATGCGGCCACCAACATGACACATCCTTCTGTCACATCCTTCTGACACAACCTCCTCACAGCCCCTTCATATTCACTTCTAGATGGAAGATGGTGTAAGGTAGGTGATTTTTGACCATGGTAGCCACTGTATTCTCCTTAAAAGCAGCCCACTCCAATAATTCCTATACAGGAATAGGTCCTTTTTCTTTGTGTATATTGTTCAGGAAGGTATAACTTATCAAACAAGCTTTCATGTCACCAGTGACTGAACCAAGTTTCTTCTCTTCCGCTGTATCCCTAACAACAGATTTAAGTTGTTGTGGCTGGTCCTGGGGCTCTTATTACGGCGAATACGGTGCTAACATTTTGTCTCTGACATGAGAGTGTGTCTAGATTTTTTGTTTGATTGCCTTGTAATATATCATACAAAGGAATCCATAGAATCTCGTCATTTTTCAGGAGAAATCTACTTTTGGCAAAGCATTATAGACTTGCTTGGCACATTTTCCGTATTTTAATTTCAGTGCAGTGAGAGACTATCCCTGTTGTACCTGTCAAAGTATGAGCCAGTGTGTGTATCTGGAAACTGTTTTAATGTCACATGTCCCTATACCATGTATACCCATGTGTATATTGCTATATCAACCTGTTGCTGTTGGGGTTAACATAGCCTTGCTCCTAGTCTGTGCTGAATGATAAGTCCATGTATGTATAGTCAGTCATCTGTTACCTTTAATAAGCAAGTCTAGATAAGCGGACAGTACTCTTAGGAACAACTTGTTCTTATTATTTTTATGATCTAGGAATGATCATTTAAACTAATAATCATATCCTTAGAAACATGTGTCAAGTCATGGTTATCAGTATTTATACACGGATGATAATACCGTAAATCCTGTCATTAACTGAATGTCACATAAAGGGTCCTGTTTATTTCTTGACCTTGGAGTATTTTCAAGTATTTTTGCCATCATATGCCAAACACAAGACATTTTGTGCCCCATATACATGATATGTGTTCTGATACTTTCATTTGATTTCTTCGAGGCCTTTAAGTATAGCATGCTCCTTGTCTATATCGATATGTATATTATATATGGACTGTTGCACCACTAGTAACTCTGTCAACTTATATCATGTTAGCCACTTGACTCGTGACTTTCTTATGAGGTGACTGAAGACATCTGACCAAATGTCATATTGTGTATGACACACATTTTCCCCCACAACAGCTTGACTCTGAACAAATCTATTGATTTGGAGTGTGATGTGTATCTCTGCATTAATCCTATCAATGTTAATGTGTGTTTGGTTTGTCACATACTGAACACACAGGTAGACATCATAATCATATCAATCATATCTGGGGTTGCCGGGTCAGAACTGGTCCCTAGCAACCTGTGCCAGTCCCTAGCAACCTGTGCTGGTCCCTAGCAACCTGTGCCGGTCCCTAGCAACCTGTGCTGGTCCCAAGAGGCGACGACACGGAATGGGTTGGCAGGCTTGGTGACTGTTGATTGTGTTTCATTGTACACCGGCCGTGTGGATCACTGCTTACAATATCAGTCACTGGATTGTCTGGTCCAGACTCGATTATCTTCATAACGTGCATATGTAGCTAAGGGCGGCATAAACCAACAAATCAGAAATAATGACAGAGGCTGAGGTCAGTGGGTGCATGATGCAGTACAATAGGTGGCCAAGCATGGATCGGACGGACATGCTCGCTGACTTGGTGGATGCAGGTCATCATATCTCAGTTGCGTAGTTCGATGCTCATGATGTCAATCACTGGATTATCTGGTCCTTACTCGATTATTTACACACTTCCGTCATATAGCTGGAATATTGCTGAGTGTGGCGTTAAACAACAAACAATGATGGCATTCATATCAATCACTGGATTGCCTGGTCCAGACTTGATTATTTACATATCAATCACTGGATTGCCTGGTCCAGACTTGATTATTTACAAACTTCCTTCATATAGCTTGAATATTGGAGAGTGTAGCATAAAACAACAAAACAATGATGGCATGGGCCATTATTCATATCAATCACTGAATTGTGTGGTTCAGACTTGATTATTTACAGAACACCGGCATATTGCTGGACCCAACCGACCCAAGTACACATGTCCCAGGCCTAGATAGTACATGCCATTCAAATATTGTTTTAGAATAAAACTCAGCTGAGATAATGTATAATATTTGTCAATATGAAATCTGCACCAAACATGAGAAGTTTTAGATTTTCACCAGTCATGGGAAGCTGATCAGGTGCTAAACTCGGTGAGAGTACCTATTTTATGAGCAAGTCTTCTGATCCTTGAAGGAACTTATGAGGATATAGGCTGGTGTGCTCTACTCCAAAACTCACAATACTTTATATTGCCAATAATGATTACATGATTCAATTACAGGGAATGTGTTTATCCCTGTCTGATTACTCGCAGGGGGCACGGGTGGCCCAGTTCTCTAAGGTGCCGTGATTCGCTGTGTAGAGTTGCGTCCCTTGGGCATGCCAGAAACCTATGATTGTGGGTTCTAATCAAGGTTCGCCCCGATTATGTTTTTAGGTTTGTCAGCACCATACCCGTGCTCGTGGGTTTTACCAAAGTGGTAAACGTCTGAGACCTGCATCACTTTGGGCTAGTTTGGAAAGTCGCCTCCAAGTTAACTAGTTTTATTGTACAATTTGTTTCCCGTGATGTCTCATCTTGGAACTTAAAGTCAGAGTCTACAGGAAATGGAGTCAATGTAAAAGCCATATTTCTCGTCTGCGATAATGTCCAATGATAAATGATACCCAGTTATTTCCTCGGAGCTGGATGTAAGCCTGGCTGGGTCTAAATGTCTATGGTGGTCGGAGGGACTATCTGTCAGTAAAAAGCTCGTAAAGTAGAGGGAGCAGAAATGCTGGAGAACTTCTCATGAAAATGTCTCCAGTTCTGTAGCTCCTTGATGATGTTTGCCTTCTGTGAGTGGAACTCTGTCTCTCATCTATCAGAGAAGACCTAGTGTTTGCTGAGTTCAGTCACTACACAAAGGGTTGAGAGTCTGAGATTGTGTTGTATTTTATTGTATAATATTGGACATATTTTGTTGTTCTACGTCTGTAACCCGTGCGAATGGAAATGGGTAGTGTTAGAATTTGATGTTTACTGACATTATGAAGAGAACCCTGGCTGGTTGGATCTGTCTGAAAAAGTTATAGTACCTCCAGGACGGTGATAAATTGTCGGCTTGTTTCATTTCATGCAGGTGCTTGTCACATAACACTTGCACGCCAGCTTCCTGTGAAGATCCCAGGTAGAATAGGTCTTTAGCAACCCATGCTTGCCGTAGAAAATGCACTATACTAAATGGATCGGGTGGGCATCCTCGCCGACTTGGTTGATGCATCCCAATTGTGTGGTTCGATGCTCATGATGTCAATCACTGGCTTATCTGGTCCAGACCTGATTATTTACAGACCGCTGTCACATAGGTGGAATATTGCTGAGAGTGGTGTTAAACAAGAAACAAACAAACAAACAAATCCAACTGAACCAAGACATTATGTAAGTGCTAGTCATGTTATTTGCAGTCTGTGCCAAAAATGTTCAAGTCCACATGCCCGAAGTTGGCCATTAGCATCCTTTTTTGTACATTTTAGTCTTATCATATTGTTTATTGTCAGCTCAGCTTTTTAGGCCAAACAGAATTTTACAAGACTCAGGCTTTGAACTACCGGTAATTGCTGAAGTCACAGTAATGGGGTCTAGTTTCTGTTACTGGCTCATATGGCTGATGAAGCTTATGACAATGTTAATGTTGGAACTAGATAAGCCATCCATTGTCGGGCATTACTAAGAACAAGGTAACACCACCATCAACCCTTTCAAAATCCACGATCTGCCCCTGTTGTAGTAATGTTCTACTCGTACCCATAGTGTGAAACAGGACACGAAGCATACGTCCTGAACAAGAGTGAATGTGGATCATGTTTTCGGAAGCCAGACAATAAGAGAGGAGTTTCAGTCTGTCTGAACATGCTCAGTAATCAGGAATGAGAAATAGAATTACAAAATTAACTCAAGACCTTGCACGTTACAACTTACAACTCCATTTTGTTGTATTGTAATTTTTACACACCCGTGAAACTCTGGTTTATGATTGGTCTTCAGCAACTCATGCTTGCTGTAAGAGGTTCGCTGACTTGGTTGATTTGCATAGATCAGTGTTCATGATATCAATCACTGGGTGGTCTGGTTCAGGCTCGATTATTCACAGACTTATAAGACGCTTATCATGTCTTTAAGACAGGACTTAATTGTTTCTATGGTCCTGTAGTGTTTCACTCTATGGTCAGCAGTAGAAACTAACATTTTTCGTCCACTAGTCCTTAAAATGATAACATATAGCAAAACGCTTAAGAATGACAAATCTCTACTAGTCCTCATGATACCTTAACTATTGGCAGTTTCGCAAGTACTTTAGGACTACTGCTAATTTCTAACACAGGGTCAGTGTTTACTAAAATATAACAATGTTTACGTTTTCCAGTAATTTCAAGAGCTGTCATTATTGGTGTCCAGAAGGCTACTAGCATTATCTGACCCCAAAGTATTATCTGACCCCAAAGTATACATTTTTTCAGTGAGCCTTAATGTTCTTAATGTATCACGGCAACATTTAGTATAGTCCCTGTGACCAACAGATTTATTGAAACCCACAGGGAACACTGGATTTTCATGTGTTGTCTATTCTCAAACTTGCTACTAATACTCCCCTTTTAAGACCTACAAATATCAAAATCATTTATGCAGAAGTTTCTGGATGTCCCAGACTCCAACGCAGTTGGGTTTTCTTTTTTCATAAAAATCAACAATGGCAGCCACAGCAGACAATTTATTTTTACAATGGAGACTCCTTGCCTTCTCCATTGACATTTTTTTTGGCGTTCTTAGCGAATGTTTATGGGAGCCTTCTCAGTTAAAGATAAATTCAAATGGCTGTCATGGCAACCATCAGACATTGGGTGTCAGAATACATCTGAATATAGCTGAATGTCAACTTTTGTCTACTTCATGGATGCTATTAGTGTCGGATATATCATACCTTATGAACCATGTCTATACATCAGGTGAAGTTTATGGGCATGTTTACTTTGAAGGTCAAGGTCACGACTTGTGAAGGTTTTAAAAACATTTGAGAAAAGTTTGTTTCCCCAATAACCACTTTATGGACTTGAGACATTTTGACCTTGAGGTCAGGGTCTCAATTTTATTAAATTTTTGTGGAGGTCAAGGACAAGTTCAATTATGTTGTCAACCTTTTCAGTTCTCTTGACAATGAGCCACAGCAAGATGTCATATTTGGTTTTGCATGTGAAGTAGATTTCTGAAAGAAAACTACTTATTGGAAACTTTAAGGTGAAATAAACTCTACATGTTGTTTCTGATAATCTTATCACATACTAAAGCAAAAGTAAATTGAAGTCTTCAGATATGTCAGTTTTCTATAAACAGCTACTGTATAAGACTATGTAAATAGACTTGTAACTGGGGGCAAACGATGTCTATCTTGACTAAATTGAAATTCTGGACCCCAACTGCTGTATTTGAATGGAATTGTGTGTCCTGGAGACATTCAACAAATTGAACCTTTACTAAACAGGAATTGGCAAGGATGCCACAATCACCACCAATATCACAACATGCCTGTGGCAGGTGAAATCTCAATGACAGTCATTGAAGGAACAGAAAATATGTTTTTCTTTTGAGGAAAGTGAAGATTGTAAGATGTGCTTGACATTTTAGATAATCAAACTTTCAGATTATTGTTGGGTCTGTCTGCAGCAATTGCGTTGAATCTGCTAGCTCAAACTATTGGCATCATTTGTTGTTTTTTAGATACTGTAGATATTCCGGGTAAGAATATGGGTCCCCAGCAACCACTGCTTGTCGCAAGAGGCAACTACATGGATCTGGTGGTCAAGCAGTGACTTGGTTGATGCATGTCATTATATCCCTATTTCGTGGATCGATGCTCATGATTTCAGCCACTGGATTGTGTAGCCCAGTCTCAATTATTTACAGACTGACATCATATGGCTGTAATATTACAGAGTTCTGCTCCAAAGAAACAGATGCCAAAATTGGCACTATTTTCAATAGATTTCAGTGTGCATATACACAGTAACCTACGCTAATAACGAACATGCTTATAATGAACTGACCGATATAACAAACTTTTTTAGTCCCGGCCATTTGTTGTATATAATGCTGTATATATGCTTATAACGAACTACGGTTATTACAAACTAAGATTAGTGGTAACCGTAGTTTACTGTAAATGCAGAAAATCTACGAGCAGCTTTAGAAATTTGCATTTTATAAGACTAGTCCAGAGAACTAGTGTAAACTGTGTTTCACTGCTACTCAGAGTTAGTACCTAGTTCTTCTTGAACATGACAAAAATGTTTACTAGGTTTATGTTTTCTGTCAGTTAAAAGACTTCAGTTTTATTCAGCTCCAAGTTGCAACAAAATTAAAGTATTGAGAACTGTTTCAGAATTCTAATCATCAAATGCTACAAGTCAATGAGGACCTCCATCACTGGAGTGTTACGGTTTACTCTCAAGTCATCTCGGATTAGCATGAATTTCAAAGGCTTACCAGACTGGGGATAACTGACCAGTGTATTGTCAAACAGTGGATATGGACCTTGATTAGCTAATCTTGTGAGACCGAAACACAATCACCAGACTTTATACTTCAGATTAATGACCACAGTCATAGCCTGTGACTACAGCCACCACCTGTCCATTGAGCTCAGTTTATAATACCGTATTCGACGTAATAAGCGCCCACAGCGATATTTCGTAATATATTGTCTAGTGAACAATCACAATCAGCACCCCTTCCGATTGATCAATGTACAAAAGACTTATGTATTCGGGTATAATACGCACTCGTGTGTTATATGCATCCTTAATTATGGGCAATTAAATTCTAGAAAAATATATATGTGGTATTTAAACATTTCAGGCTGTCAGCATAAACCACGGAATTTATCTTTCAACTCTGTTTTTTCACCAAAATATTATTCTAATAAGAGCCCCCTATATTTATTTTTGAGAGCGCCCTGGGCGCTTATTACGTCAAATACGGTAACCAACCTTTAGGAGAAGGCCTCGTTAGTGTGTTACTTGTGCCTAATACATTTGGTTTTCAGCAATAAAATATGTTTAAATCAAAATAAATCAACCAACCTGTTGGGACCGTGGTCAGAAGTCCCCAGCAACTTATGCTGCTTGTAAGAGGCCACTCAGTGGATAAGGTATTTAGGCTTGGTGACTTAATTGTTGCATGTCAGCATACCCCAAAGCCATTGACCGCTGCTCATAATATCAATCACTGGATTGCCTTGTCCAGATTTGACAGTTTACAGACAGTCACTGTATAGCTGGAGTATTGCTGAGTGTAACGTTAAACAACAAATAAGATCATAAGAGCTCATATATAAACATTACTGGCTATTAAGAATGTTGCCAATAGATGAATTCGGGCTGATGGCTGCAGACACAGAATGGAATACATGAGACAAGATTTCTGTGTGTTTTTGCTGAAGGGCAAACTTGAGTGATGTCACCTTTGATGAGCATCTGATTGGGAGTCTAGTCATTTTTCATCCCTCCATGCACTAAAGAGTGATTGTGCATCTACTGTCTATCAGATTAAGTGGCCACACCAGGGCAACAGGGAGCATTAATTGGTCATGTAATATTCCTAATGGTCTGGAAATGCTTTTGGGGCACTTGCGGGAACATGGCGCTAATTACCCAGAATATTGTAATTATCAGGAATAGCGTTAGTTACTTGTCAGGTGTACAAAATATAAACTAACATAGCTCAATGCCAGGAGTTGAGTGTTGCCGGGCAACAAAGGTAGACTGGAAGATTTTAAAAGTCATCAGTAATTATGGTGATAACTTGAGGCGAAACATGGAGGCTGGTCTCACCATGAGCTGTCTAGTTACATGCGTTGAGACATCAACCAGTCATCATATTTGGGTTTTACACAGCATTTTCAGTTACATTTTAATGAGTTTATGCACCCTGAGTGTTTTGGCACAGTTTATGTGCTGTGTGGTGCCTTTTACTTGATATTGATGATGCTCACACCAGACTGTGGTCGAAAACGCAGGATGCGATGCGATGCGATGCGATGCGATGCGATGCGATACGATACGATACGATACGATACGATACATATTTCAACCGGTCACAATATGATACATATTTCATTAGACTGATCACAATACGATACATATTTCAGTAGACTGATCATAATATGATACATATTTCAGTAGACTGGTCACAAAGCTTTACATATTATAAATAAGTATAATGAATTGATATCCAAGCAGTACATGTCATTTGGTTATATTTACTCCAAATGGGAAGTTATGGACGCTAACAAGGATTTATCTAGACCTGCACAGAGGCCAGAATTAGGCCCAAGTCTAAACCAAATGACTATGGAAATTTCGAAACTGGATTTAAACATTTCCCAATTCATGTTGTTATAGTTACAACTAATCTTATGGTATTTTAGAGGTGACTTATATTTCACTGATAACCGAACCAGTATGGTGGAAGATGCTTAAATGCTAAGTTTGCATTATTACATTGATGCTTAGTTTGCATTATTACATTGAATGCAATGTTATCATACAATGTTATAGAAAACCTCTGAATGTAGAAATAAAATTTAAAACTTTGAAAATATCCCAATTTTTAACAAAATTATTATTTTCCCCAGTTTGACTCCAAGGAGCATTTAGTTTGGAATCATAGATACATCTGTTTAAGGTGGCCAGTGTAGAAAATAGTGGTGTGTGAGGCAAGGTACAGATACGTTGCCCAGACATGTGAACACTCTGCCATGTGATGTCCACTATTTGATGTAGAGTGTTAAAACACCTCACCGGGATTAAATGCCAGCCTTTCTTGCAGCTAATGTTTTTATGAATTGAGAGAAGTATGTTAATAGGTTATTTAGGTATTTAGTGGAAATTCTTAGCCAATTGACAGGTAGAAAATGTGGAAAAGCTTTCAGTGTGTTGTATTTCCATAGAGCTTTTCCATATGTGGCAGGTTTTTTTCAGTTATTTATTTGTAGAAGTAGTAGAGTACTGATATCCATCAGCCAAAAGGTTAAAATGAGTCACATATTTCTATATTTTTATCAAAATGTATTTCTTGGATGTATTTACTATACCAGCATGGTAGGCCTGAATGGGAGAACTTGTCGTGAATTTCTAAACATTTCATAAAGATTATAGTTAGTTGCTTTTCTGACTGCTTCATTTCCATTACAGCAGAGAAATTAACCACTTTTACAGCATTTGCAGTGATTTGGCTAGAGAGAGTTAATATCATTAGGACATGTTTGTGATTCTTACAGTTTTTGACAGGACATTTTACTGTATCTTTACTAAAATTGAAAAATATCTTCAGGACCTTTTTGTATGACAATCAGTCAATGTCCTTGAAATTGAACCCATCTGAAACACTGCTGTTGCCCATATAATGATAAGATTAATATGATTTCCTGTCTGAACGACATTGTTCCATTTATACTATCCCCACTATAGTATTCAGGGAAAAAACTATTTTTCTTAGCACTTTCCTGAATGGGATACCTTTAACATGGGGGAGGAGGACGTCATGTGACTCATTTTACTTGCTTTTTCTACTGCAGTAGTCTTCAAGTCTATGGGTCTCGATTCAAAGACTACAGGAGCAAAGTTCATTGACCCCAGGACTCCCCTAAACCTAAAATTTGACCACTGTTCTGTACATGCTATCTTAATCCTGTTACTTAATGTCCATGTTGTGTTACAGTTGGTACCCGCAGAAAGCAGTGCATCCGACACACAGTCATAATGTACCGACTCCCAGGCTGGGGACGTGGTCCCCCTCCCCGCGGAGAGGGTTGGGGGGATCGGAGACAGCAGGCCGCCATCATTTCAGTAAGTATATTGAACTATGGGTTTCAGTGTTGGACATACTTTTGGTCGTTATTAGGAGTGAAAAAGTTGAAACCTGACTGAACTTAACAAAGGCTCAGGGCAATTTGCTAATGGTAGTTCTCCATTGGCTGGAGGAATTCTGAGATGAGATACTGTCGTCATATAAGCCTACTCGTTAGTGGAAGTGTGTGGTGCCGAAGTGAGGTCTTGTACAAAAAAATATTAGAGTAATGATTTGAAACGTGGCCCACCAATTAGTATATTGAGTTACTTTATTTTGCCTATGGTATGATGCATAGGGCTCATTTGTGCTGTTCCTTATTTAAATAATTCTTGAAGAAATCACAAACATGTTGAAAAATTGCTTAAGGTATAAACCTGCAAGTATATAAGTGGCATTTAGAAACTAGTATCAACGAAGACAGTTGACTTGTGCTTGCAAGTACTTGAGAAAGATTCTAGCATCTGTTCGAAAATGTTTGGAAAGAAAATGTCAACTGTCTTCAGTGTATGATATAGGCAAGTGGGGATACCATGCTTATTTCACCCACTACCCCCACAGAAGTGTAAAACAAAATGTTTTAATGTAATCAAATATGTTTTTCCTAACATTCCAGAGATTGAATCTGAGAATGTAGAACAGCAGTTTGATGTGAAAATGTCTTCTACTTGAGTGAAATTGCACACAGTTGCACTGAACCAAGTTCCAGTGTAGTAACATGTAACCAGTTGCCGGATACTTTCACACTTGAGTGAACCCTGGATTATGAGCCCTCCATTATGAGGGAATAAGCATATGCCCAGGTTGTCATTAACAATCACTTGAACAGCACACCCACCATTTACTGCCGTTTTATATAGAGGGAGGAGGTGAGTTTTTATGCTGCATTCATCAGTATTGCAGCAGTGTCAAGGAAGGTGAAGGTTTAGCTCAGTGGTGAGAGCACTTACTTGTGACGCCATAACAGGGTCCTACTTGCCTGCACATGGCTATGTAGTGTAATGCCAGGTCTTTTTGTCCCCACTTTATACCACTTACTGCTATTTTATATAGAGTGGATGGGTACGCAGGATTTATCTGGACCTGCTCAGTGGCCAGTATTCAGCCCCAAGTTTACAGCAACTGTCATAATGTAGTCTTTTTGTTCACACTTTGCTCATCACAGCAAAATACAGAAGACGTTTGAGTCTTGAAGGGTAAATGTCGTTCTTGGGGTTCCTGGTATGATATCACTGGATTGTTGCTGAAAGCAACAGCTCACAAGTAACTGGGTACTTGATCCATAAGGTATCAAATCAATTTGGAGCTCAGTAATGTTGAATTGTGACCCCAAGGTTACATTGTTACACTTAATTTCGCTTTTGTATCCTGACTCCTTGTATATTGATACAATAAACCATGGCGTTTGGGCTCATTGTTGAAGGACCCAGCTCTGGTTCTACCTATTCAGGAACAGGCTAAATAATTGGGAATTTGCTGCGAAACAGCACTGTGACATCTGTCAAAACAACTCTAAAGAAGCAGTGCTTGCTTTCATTGCATAAGAGAGGCAAGCCAAGCGTAGTTTCCATGATTGAAATCAAGATGTCTGTTTAAGCCGTTGAACAGCTGTTGCTCTGTGGCTGTTGTTGCTGTTGCTGTTGCAGATCCAGACAGAGCTACAGCGAAAGGTTTACCTCCAACTATAAATGTTGAAGTTGGACGAACTCATGTGTAGTGGTCGTGCAATATTTTCTGACAATATCCTGAAATAACTTGTAATATTTCTGGAAGGAACTGATGTAGGATGATCATGTAAATTCATGCTGAATCCAGGAATCTCACTGGTTGGGAGAGTTCAATGATTTGGGGGTGCCGAGACAGGGAGACCAAGAATTATATCATTTTCAAACTGTTAAGGGCAGTTTCTCTCCCATGGCAGATTGATTGGTGACTGGATGAGGGAAAACATCTTTCCAAGTACATTAGCTAGAGGTCTATTATCATGGGTACATTATGTTTGATAAACAAGGTAGATGCAAGGAGATCCACAATGTATTGTGTACAGTCCTTCTGTGAACCAGTGGCTGAGGGTTATTGTCCCTTGAAAGAAGAAATAACTGTCCGTTTCTAAGAAAAATGAAATGATTCATCTAGCTCTATGTCATACCTGGCTGATCGCTACCCCTTGCAGGTTTCTACACGCTGAACTAACCACGTCAGTGTGAATCTATTGGAGTTGTTCCCCACTATCTAATGCTGGTCATAAGAGGCTACTCAGTAGTAGAAACTAACATTTTTGTTCCACTAGTCCTTATAATTATCACATAAAGCAACACCTTTACAAATGGCAAATTTCTACTGGTCCTTGTGATACCATAACTATTAGGCAAGGACTACATCTGCTACTTCTTTGATTGGGTTATGAGCCTAGACTTGTTGCTTGCGTGTCATCATATCCCAATGGTGTTTATTATTGCTCATAGTGTCAATCACTGGTTTGTCTGGCCCAGGCTTGATTTATACACAGGTGTACCGTGACTCGAACATTTGGTAAACAGTTCCCTTGCTCATACAGAGGTTTGGCAAGGAGTCATCAGAATCATTGCCTGATAGATGTAGAGTTTACTACAGGAGTGTCTTTCAGATACCATTTATCTACCTATCTAACGAGCATAAAATATTATATTTAGACGTGCCATTGTTTATTTCAGTGCAAACGCATCAGTAGTGAGTCGAGATGAAACTTGTGACACATGCACGGAGACGGACTCAGTTATCAGTGCAGCGGCAAGGAGAGGTATGTAGAGTTTTCTCCCTTGTATATACACCCTTATATGTTCTAGGTTACTGTGATATATCTGGTGCAAAGTCAGGAGATATATATCTATACCCATATATACCCAGGAGATAAACATATGCCTTTATGAGGCCAGTGGAGGCCCAGGTGGCCCAGGTGTCTAAGGCATGACAGTTTGCATCCATTGGGCAGCCAGAAACCTGGGAGCATGGGTTCAAATCCCAGTTCCCCCTGATCATGTTTCTTGGTTTGTCAGCTCCATACCCGTACTTGTGTTTTTCACCAAAGTGCATCACATAGGGCTTTCCTCCCACACTATGCTGACACGCTGTGATAGCTGAAATACTGTTCAAAGCGGCATTAAATCCAACTCACTCACTCAATCACTTATGAGGCTAGTAGCGATTGATAGAATAAACTCTGACAGTACTTGATAGCTGCCTATCGCTAGGTAAACTGTGATGATAACTTAAGAAACGACTTTACACAGTGTCTACAGACCTAGGACAAACTCTTGATGAAGGACGTACTTGGTTTATATGTGAATGGAATAATATGTCGATGTTGGCTTTAACTGGCAATGCAGGTTAAAGACATTGTATAGCAGCATTTGTAATTGTGGGATCCTTAAGGTTATCTGTAACTTTCAACATCCAATTTTATTATTAACACCACCTGAGTCTCATGTTTTATTTGGAACAATGTACAGCAGAAACTGATAGAATATGTTTCATGTTTGTGACTGACACCAGTAAGTTTGAATACCACAAGGCCATGAACCTCCCCAAATTTTGAACTGGTCAGAATATGTCCCCAATAACTCATACTTGTCTGCTTGTTGGGATTCCAAGGCAAAATAGGCCTTCAGTAGTATAGGCTTGTTTCCTGGTTTGGGTTCCTGGTCAGAATAAGTGCAAATGATACGAGAGGTGGAATCTGATTGTTCCATAGGAGAGGCTTGGAGAGACATAACTCGTAATAGTCACTGGTAGCGCTACAATCGTGCACAGGAATTCCAGCCTAGTTGGGCAAGGATAGAAACTCGACTTTCACAGTCAGTTAATGCCCTTGCCTCAGGAAGATGGTTGCTGGGTGCTTATAGAATACAAGCTAGAAGGATTTACGGATTGTTTGTACTAGGTGTTAAGTGGTGGACTTACAGCATTCTTTCATGAAAAGTGAAATAAGCTTAATTCTGACTTTCATGTATTCTATATATTGTTCATTATCATTTTAAGAAAGGAAATATGTTGAAATGTCCAACCTTTGGAGAAACATTGCTAAGTTAGCATATTGTTCAGATAGCATAACCTTATCTCTTTGTGATGTCATGAACAATGGATGTTATGCCTTATTGTTCTCAGCAATGTGACATCATATCACATCATCATATCATTCGGCAGATTACACTTATCTCTCTACCCTAATATGGGTAATATTCATAATTGTGTACCTACTGTTGTCTGAGATGTCAGAGCATGATAGATCTTCAGTTCCATAGCCTAAGTACCGTATTCCTCCACTAAACGCTTTCAGACACTCTTAACTACCAACGTTTAATCAAGAACCAGCCTTATAATTCCAATTTCTGACTATGATTCGCTCAAACTCTCCTTCGGTACCGAAGTTTAAAAGTTCTATAAAATGCTTTAGTTTTCCAGGGACAATGTGTTGAACGCTTACAGTAGTTGAAATACAATATGTAATGCATTATGAAACTACCTGGCGTATTTGTGCTTTTTTCATCACCAGCGTATAATCGAGGAAATACGGTATTAGGACATGCTAAAATAGTGGCAGGGTGGTCATAATTGTATTTTCAAGACTGTTTTGCCAAAGAACATAAGAACATTCTGATACTTAGGATAAGAAAAAAATTATTGTTTTATTATTATTTTTTAAATAGCTCCAAATAGGTCTTTTTGACTAATAGGTTTGTTTTATCTTATTCAACCACAGAATGAAAAATAACATAGAATTGGTAGCTATCATGACTATGTTGTAAAGTATGGTCATGAAGATAACTTTTGGCAATTTTCCAGTTTGTGGTGATATCTATACTCCTTTTGGGAGACGTTGATTAATTTGGTAGCAAAACCATAAACACAATGAGATGATGTACAGGAAATGTGTCGATACTGTTGCTGTCCTGGGAATTTGTGATTGATGAATAAATTTGAGATTATGAAATATGAGTCATCTTGAAAAGAAAGTTTGAAAATGTATCGCAATTCGCCATTTCAAAATTAATTTGGATTTTAATAATTTAGGTGTCATGTTTGATCTCTAATTTACAAATCAGGTATGTGCAGATAAATCTACAAATTGATATAATTTGTTATTCTAGATTTTATCTTGGTTTTCGCTGTGCAGAGTTGCAGGTTTTGGCATGCCAGAGACCTAAGGTCTTGGTGGGAGTCTTAGTTGGCCTGATGATGTTTTTCTAGGTTTGTCAGCACCATACCCGTGCTGTACCACCTTATGCCACAGGTGTAAAATAAGCCCTAAATGATTCTAAAATGCGTCCGCAACTGAGTTTATGTGTATTGATGTGCGACCCCGATACAGCACCCCCTGTCTGGGTGCAAGCAGGTGAAGAGCTAAACGTGATTGGATAGATGTTTATTTATACTGTAGAGTATCTTCCCAGGATGCCACTCGGATAAGGATTGAGCCTCATTCTGATTTCCGTCTCGACCACATGAAATAACACACTCCACACACCTCCAAATGTCAGGGGACTCTAAGGGGGAAATATTGCAGTGATAAACTCAGATTCTGTTGCTTGATGCCCAAGGGCTTGACAGTGTGGGGTCAGGATACAGGGTTCAGGGGAGACAATCCTGGCATGTTTGACATGTTATGTGTAAATAGAAGATAAGATTATTGGCAATTTAGAAAAAAAGACATGCCAACATTCTGTCAATATCAAAGTTGTAGGTACGGATCAATTCTTTTTGAGTCAGTTCAGGAGTAACTTGACATCAGTTTGCCTGCATTCCTTACATCAGTGCATACAGCTGAATAAGTCAGTACACAACAAATGCTTTGGTTGGAAGAGTTGTACTTTTATCCGAAATGTTTTTTGTCCCTACAGTAGAATGAAGCCAATTCTTCTCCTGTGTGGTGATATGGCTTCAAGTAGCATTGACCAACACACTCAGAATGAGAGAATCATTGTCAGTGAGGCTCTTTCACCTTCTTATGGCAACATCTGGAGTTGAACGGAAGAAGGATTATTCATTGATATGACCCATCTGCACAATTATTTATGGTTCCAGCCGACCCATTTGTGAATACAGTTTGAGAGTGAACATTGTGATCAATATGTAGGTGCCACACAGACTGTTCAATACAGAGCCAGTAGATGGGACCAGGTATTAACAGGTATTGATACCTGTCATGTGATGGCCATTATTGGTCAGGAACTCAATCCCTTCTAATCACGCAAATAAAGGCATAAAAACCTTCTTGAGATTAATATCTGCCCTTAGTCGTGTATGTTCCTGATCTTTAGTATACAAACAACCAGATTGTTATCACAATTGGTAGCCATTACCATGTGACATGAAGTCTTTATCTTTCTCTGACGGTGGTATAAACATTGTATCGGTGTCCTTCCTACCCCTTAGTGCTGTGCTAAACAAATATAGACACGTGATATTGTCTAGCTGTGCTATACAGGGTATATCTCTCCAGGCAGTTGTGTGTTATACACACAGACAATAGTGTTGTATCACACAGACAGTATGGTCTTATATGACGGGAGACAATAATGTTATATGAGATTTATGGCATGTTGTGTCAGGACTAACACTAAGCAGTGGTTAAGTGTCAGTGTCTACCTGTAGGAGTGTTGATTACAGTTGAATCAGATCTTCGCCTGGGACAAAAGCAAGATCCTGCAGTTCTGACATCATGAAAAGTCGATTTTATGACGACTTTGACATTGAGGAGCTACCATGGCAAGGTATTTTCTGGCATGTTTTGGATCTGTACCTTTCAAGGGAGGTTGGTCGATGTATTTGTTATGTCTGTCTGTAACCTCATAAGTAGAATCAGAGAACTTAAATATTGGAAGATATTTGTTTCTCTGACGTTTTAATGTTCATTAAGATCATAAGTGAAGTTAGTACTACTGTGTTGTAGTTTATGGAAAATGATCATTTGGGGAGGTGGGGGGGTAATAATAATAATAATGGTGTTTCTAGGCTCAAAATTCCTAATCACTGAGGGACATGCTCAATGCACAACACAGCATATGTACATATATAAACAACAGAGAGGGGAGAGTAAGATAATAAACATATACACATTCAGTTGTAGTGTTTGAAAATGTAAGTTTTGAGTCCAGATTTAAACAGTGATACAAGGTGCACTTCTGTATGTTGATTGATTTGTGAAGTAAGGTAAGGTTTGGCATTGTTTTGAAAAGTTTGTGGTAGGTAAGTAGGTCAAGAATGGTGAGAGTTGAAGGAAAGCTGTCATGTTGTCAGTTGATTTATTGTTTGAAACTGCCATGATCAGTGAATCAATAACTCAAAAATCAATACTTGTGTCTAGGAGAAGCTTAACTGATCACTGATAACGTACCACTCCAGAAGATTCAAGTGTTGTACTGATAACGTACCACTCCAGAAGATTCAAGTGTTGTGGTATAGGAATATGAGCGTTGATAATGTAGAATCCAAATTGGTAGCTGCCCATGGTAGAATACAAATAGAACTAAATATACTGTGTCCCTAGTTGGTTTCCATGGTAACTATTGCCTCATGTTTGTAAGTCAAGGACTAATGGGGATTGGTTGGTGCCAATGGGAGCTGACTATGGATAGTGTTGACTTGAGCTGGAACATTGCAGTCTTTGCCAACGTCTTTTGAGATTACCCATCATTTTCAGTCTATTTTAGTGTTGTTGCGGGGATGAAAATTAGCACTAGCCTGGACCAGTTTTGTTAATATTAAAGTAATACTAAAGGCTAGTGAAATTTCAAAGTTATTGGCATTGCTATATGTTATCACTGTTCAAGCTAAAGTCTTTGATAGGTGTTTTGAAGTTGGAAGAACATGAATATATGACACCTTTTTATGGATAACAATTGCCCCTTCATCAGGTGAAGAGGCAAGAAGTAGCTTTGAAACATCATGGCAAAGAATAAAAGAAGTTGTTATCCCTAAAAAAGTGTCATATATTCACTGTTCAGGATAGTAGACTTTCTTGGCTAGCTTCTATCCCTTGAACTTTATCTATGGATTATTATTAACCAAGCTTGCTGGACCGAATACGTTCAGTAGACAAGGAATCAGTCTTGTGGAGGAAACCACAAGCTGAGATTGTGTCCTCATAGCCCAATGGAGTGGAGTGTTGCTCACTCTGTCAGTCATCGGTGTGTTTTGTGCAGATTTGATGTATGGCTGTTTTGTTTGTTTGTTTAATGCCTCACCCAGCAGGATTCCAGCTATGTGATGGCGGTCTGTAAATAATCCAGTCTGGACCAGACAATCCAGTGATTGACATCATGGTCATTGATCTATGCAATTGGGACACGATGGCATGCATCAACCAAGTCAGCAGCAACCCTGACCTTCTAATCCTGATGGGTCACCAGTTATGACAAGCATGGGTTGTCGAAGACAATTCTAACCCAGATCGTCCCTGGGAGATATATGGATGTGAAATTACTGGTTAAAAGTGTACTCACTCACACTGTCACTTGAGCCCTATTTTGTTAACAGTTTACCTCAACATATTTTAAGTGACACGCCCTCCCAGTCCCACTCTTGATAATATACTTAAGATGAATGCCCATTACATTTTATGTGAATGCACTGTCAAGTAGTTATGTAACAGTTTCTGCAAGTGTATTTGCTCAGGCGTTTATTTCTGTTTTATCTCGGCAAATATCAAAACGCAATGAAATGAGTGCTGACTAATGTAGCAATGGCTTATTTGTGGGTTGTGGCGTTCTTACATGCAGATGTAGTTTAGATAAAGACTGGTGATTAAGCTGGAGGCAATACACACAGAGAAGTGTAATTCGGTCTCAATTTTCACAGTTTGTTTCAGATATTTTGTGTGCTAAAGTAATTTGACCTTTTTTTCTTAATTTGACATCGGTGATAGATTTTGATAGAATTTACAACCCCAAAATTACTTTTTAGATTTAGTACACCTTTTGCAAATTTTGCCTTGACATATAGACTTCTGGTCTGTTGTAGATATTGGGAATGGTGAAATTAAGAGAAAAGATACTTAGTAAATCAAAGGCCTGAGAAAAGATCCAAACTCAATTCAAGATGTTAATATCCACCAAAGTAGGTTCTCCATGTTAGCCCCAAAGACCTCGTACATCAAATGATCATTTTCCATGGGCCTTCTAATTAGGTGATGCCTAAGATGTGTTTTTGTCTTGATAGAAGCTTAAAACAATATTCCTGGAAATGTGTACCTTCAAGGATGCATGGAGACGGTAGTTATGATGACTGGTTCATGGAGTTTATGTGCATGCGTATTTATCAGCAGTCACGTGTGACTGATTCATCGCCAAGCTGACAGCACTGATTTCAGCTCTCATCTTCCAGGCAGGAAGATTCCCTTGACACTAATTACAAACCTGCCAACATATTTTCCGATTTTTCAATTTCTTTCTAAGTTTGGAGTCAAATCAATGAGGTTTTGCACCAAAGCACTGGTGTCAAATACTAAGTTATCTTTTCAATTCGCACCGGATAAAACTGACAGCTGATTAAATACAACAGCATAATACCCCCCCTCAGCACAGCAAAGTTTCCCTTTTCCTGATATTATGTGCTGCTTTAACAGAGTAATTTTAGAAATATTTTGGGATTTGTACATGTTATACTCAGTCCTCATCATTGAACAAGGTGTGGTCAAAAAACATAATTGGAAAGTCACTCATCTGAATAGTACAAGACAAATGGTTGAATGTTATTCTCTACCATCTCAAAGAATAATAATAATTTCTCTAAATCTATTACAATATAGAGCAGTACTAAAAAAAGTAAATATCTGCAATATGCTTTGTTTCATTGCAATGAATTATTTTGGTGACTTTTCAACTTTGAAATACATTAAATCCAGACACTAAAAAATGTCATTGGCACTGAGCTAAGCCCTCAATTTTGAGGTATTGAAACCCTCAAATATGAGGTATTGAAGAAATTAGTCTGCAGGCAGAGAGTACAGAAGCCTTGTTTAGTGAGCAGAGGAGGTAATGATGCTGTGACAGGGCTATAGTTGATCTGTTAAAGCACATTGCATAGGGTGCAGCTATGTAAGAAACACATGTGTGACAGGAGCCTTGCTGAGCGAGGGAGAAGTCAGATGGTAACACGAATACCTGTGTCAACATAAATCTATGCCAGCACATTCAAGTATGATGTTATGATAACAGGATATCCTATTTGAAATACCCAGTAGTTCGGTACAGTGATTTACATTGGTTACAGGCTCTGATTATTATATCGTGTGTTGTGTTGTGGTTGGGTGGTGTTTCTGGGAAGTTTCTGAAAAAATAATCTTGTCTAGCAGAAACTGAACAATAATGTTGCTCCATTAGTGATTCCTGATGAAAAAGAAATATGATTTGTTAGGATGGCGAATGATTTGATGATAGAACTGTGGACAATTAATTAGCCTTGGATGAAACTAGCAAAAATGTTTATGTATTGTCAATCTTGTATTCTGTCTTCAGTAGAACTTTTATGAAGAAAATATTTGTGACATTGTTTAAGAAATTGCCATTGATGATTCTCATTGCAACTCAAAAGTGCAGTGCCCCTTGACAAGTTTCATATGCGACACTTAGTGCTGATCATGTTTTATGTCCAAAGTTATGTAGGTCAGAGGTCATTAACTTCAAAAAGTCCTAATAACAGGTATAATGACAGGAAACAATCCCAGTAATAAAGGCTTTTGAAACAGAACACTTGGGCTCATGTTGTGAAATAATGAAGGGAAATGTAGTTTTGTTGACATTGGAGCTGGTCATTTGGTGCTGTGCCCCATGGTGTTCAGTGGTACCAGGGGATGATGGCATTTTGGAAACTTCAGCAACAAAAATAATATTCATTCCGATGTCATGGATTAGGATGATTTTCTTCATATTAATCATAAGATTCGGTTTTGACGACCACTTGACACTGTTGGTAGATTAATCAGGACATGATAGTGAAACGTATGTAATGACAACATCCTTATTGTGTTGACCTTTAAGAGAATGAAAGGAGAGACATTGATGGAATGTTTGCAATTTAAGGGCAGAATGAGTGAAATTAATAACAGTCGATGTTCTGGAGTTGTCGATCAAATGCTCTTAGGGACCAATGATTATTTCCGTGGAACTTGTCCCGTTGATTGCTTGTAAAACTTCATCTTTCAAATCGTGAAAAGGGTGAACTTGTAACATATTTTGTTTCATAGATCTGTGTATGAATAGTGCTTGCAGAAACATGGGGAATGATCACCTCTGATTGGCTAATTGTATGTCATCAAGTTTCATGTTTGTTTGTTTGTTTGTTTGTTGTTTAATGCCACACTCAGTAATATTCTAGCAAAGTGACAGTGGTCTGTAAATAATCGAGTCTGGACCAGACAATCCAGTGATTGATGACATGAACATCTATCTATGCAATTGGGATATGATAACATGCTTCAATTAAGTCTGCGAGCCTGACCACCTGATCCCATTAGTCGCCTCTTATGACAAGCATAGTCACCTCTAACAGCAAGTATGGGTTGCTTCAAGTTTCATGTAGTGCGGACCGTTTCTTATGCAGTTGACCTCCAGTATGTCCTGGCTATTCTTACAGGCTTCATCGAACGCCATTCACTCACTCACTCCAGTAATCTGCATCCAGCTACTCTGAAGATGCATCCTAATTACACAGCTGTTGATATGCTGATGGTGAAAAGAAAGGGAACACCCAGCAAAACAACAGTAGAAAAAATGTTACAGCTGTTTTCAATGGAAGTGCTTTCTATCAGTAGAACAGATTAAACTGTTAGTGTCTGGTGTATCGTTAATAGTGAAGGGGAGGGGGAAAATTCTTCAAGTTATCATTATTGCCTGTCAATGCTTTCCTTAATTGTGTTCACTTTTTCAGTGTAGATAGTGCATGAAATAAAGTGTTCTGTATGCATAGCTGACAGTTGTCCGAATGTTTCATATTGGCTACGAATGTGCAACAAATATACAAAATGTGATTTATTCCTAAATTTGTAGGTCATTTTGCAGTGTTGGAACAAGCTTGAAAAAGCCTTCATTTTTAGTGTAAACCTCGAAATGCCTTAAAAATCACCAAATTAACTTTAAAAGCCTTGAATTTGTACAAATTTACATAAACTTGTTAATCAAAGTATGAAAGCACACAGAAATATGTACCAAAGATGCTTAATTGAGATTTATCACATTGGTAGATTTGTGTGCCTGAAGAATTCATGACAATTATTATTATAGTTAATTTATGTTTTGTTGGGTGAAAAATAAATATTGCTTTTAGGTCTTGCGACTAATATAGCCTTGAACATGACCGTTAGCAGCCTTGAAAAGGCCTTGAATTTTGGTGTTCCACGTCTGTATGAACCTTGTTTTGTTAGGCCTTACACTGTCTGCTGCAAACACAAGCTCCTTTTGTTTATCAACTGGTGTGAAGTCTATTTATAGTTTTACATCCGTCCAATCGAGACACTCCACTCGTATTACCAGAAACTGCTGTGGTCAAGTTTCGGAATCACACTATCATGAGGCTTTGGTGCCCCGACCAGAACAACGGAACAAAATACTAATTGTAATTTGGGAAAGTTGGCAGCTATGTAGATGGCACCTGTGACCCAGTGGTCTTAAGCACCAAAAGCTGGCGTGTAGAATTGTCTCTCTTTTCAGAATCAGCTGATCATGGGTTTGAAACCCAGATTTTGCACATTCATTATGTTGGTCTGTCACTAACATACCCATGCTCATGTGTTTCATCCAAGGACTTTGTGTCTGCAGCCTGTATCACTTGAAGCAATCCTCCCACATGGAGCTGACATGATGGGACTAAAATACTGTTCTCAGCAACCTGAAGCCCTAGTCACTTACCCCCTCATGTTCAACCCATGATATGAGGAAATAATGTTAAGTTTATAAGGTATTGACAGTTAGTCCAGGGACGTTTTGCATACAGAGGTTCTTCATATGGCCTTACTGTTATGATGATGATTAGGTGTATATGAACTGACGACAGATTAAAGATCTCCTGTATGCCAAGTTTACTGTCATACGGTTACAACGAGAGAAACGTAGACCATATGTTTGTTGATGCCCAGTAAATGTATGGCTGATATTGCCACAGTGATTGACTGGAACCATTCCGTTAGAGAGTGGTGTCTTCAGACACAAGTTGTTGTCGACTCAACAGGTGAACGATGCCTTTGATCTTTCCGACTTCAAACTTAACCTAGGATCCCTGTAGAGGATTCCTGTCTTACTTTGATGCCCTCACCCCATACTGAGACAAAGCCTGTCTGTAGATCTTGATGAATATCTAAGAGCATACATGTGTATATGTATATATATATCCAGCAGACAGGCAGTCCGGTGACCTTTGCAAATTTGTAACCATATTCTAAATACATAAAGAACCATTTGCAAAGATATAGCCTTGCTTGCTCTTAGTCATATGGCAAGGCGAGAGGGGCATGGGTGGCCCAGTCTTTTAAGGAGCCATGGGGCACGGGTGGCCCAGACTATGGCGCCGCAATTCACGGTGCAGAGTTGCGTTCCTAGCGCATGGGTCCCTATTAGCATAGGTTCGAATCGCTGTGATTATGTTTCCAGTTTTGTCAGCCCCATGCCCGTATTTGTGGGTTTCAACAAAGTGGTAAACGTCTGAGACTTGCATCACTTCGGGCTTTCACCCCGACATTAAGCTGACATGCCGTGATGTAACTGGAATACAGTTCAAAGCAGTGTTGAACATAACTCACTCATATGGTAGGGTTTGACAAATACGCTATCTACACAATGTCCGAAATAACTGCCTGCCCACCAGCCCACGGCTGGTGACTTTTCTGTCGGGCTGCATGAAATTTGCCCCCATCTGCCAGACTGTCTGGGAGATAATTTAAAGACTACTTATGTATTCAGTATTCTTGGTAGATTCTCAAGTAATTGTTTGCATTATTCCAACTGAATCAAGACACGATTCGTCTCAGATTATTGTGCGTGATTTCGATTTCAGTGAATGAAAGGAAGTAACTATGCTTTCATTGGTCACAAAATTATTCAGATCACTGTGTCTACAAGACAGTGGTCAGTCCCAGTCCACAAAGCAATCTGCATACTTAGTTTAAAGCTATGATTGTCATAAGTCTTTGGGAGATATGATCGTCTTAGAGCTGAGATCACTTGTGGAATAGCCCAGGACTAGTGGTTTTATCAGTGAGGTGTCTAGCTTGGTAAAAAATGACATGTCAGTATTCTTATCTTGCTTATCTTTATCAGATTAAAGGGCAGCCTGTTGGAGACATTGAGTACTCTTGGATTAGAAGCATTATTCTGTTGCGCTTGAAAACTGGAAGACATTCTCTTTTTCAAACCTTGTATGTGAACTGCTGGGCAATCCCAGGTACAGCACAAGATTCAAAGTATTGGAATTTATTGCAAATCCATAAAGAATAATGTGCTCTTTTCTTACAGGAAGTATCTTTTGTAAAATTGAGCTTGATATTTGCTGATTTGGCTTAATTGAATCACTCACCCTGTCGTCAAACTGGTGTTGGGGTAGCCTCTTGGTTGAAGTGTTAGCTTGTCATGCCAGGGAACTGGATTGTATTCCCAGCATGGGAACCATGTGTGAAGTCTATTCTTGGTGTCCATCGCCCTTTGATGGCCCAGAGCTGTAATACCTCACTCCCTCACTCAGTATGGTTATTAATCACGTCCCAGGACAACTGGGAACATTTGTAAATTGGTTATTTGCAAAGGTTTGTTTCAGTAAAAATCGTTTGGGAAAATTAACCTACCCTTACTTGATGAACATCTTTGAAACAGAAGCTAGGTTTTCTGGTAATCCTTTGAGAAAAATTACAGAGAGCATGAGAGTGACAACAGCCCAAGGCTGAATAGACAACGCTTATGTTAGAACATGTAACTTGACACATTATCAGCTGAATGTGAAGGCGTGAAAATGGATATTCTTTGACTCCTGTTTGATCTTTTGTGGGCAGTAATATTGTTAATGTTTCTTTTCATCTATTTCTTGTTTAACACACACCAGATGAATTGCCACACATTCCGGATGGCCAGGTTTTGAAAGTTGGTTAAAGCATTTTAATGCAATAGAGCTGAATTGAAGGGAAAAGTTACAGTACATATATGTAATTATGCTTCAAACAAAATCATATCTTTTTAGTTAAGTTTCCTTTCAGCACAAAATATGCATCAGGTACTGGAACTCGTTTAGCTTTGAAGTCAGACAAATGGTAACGAGAGGACTGTCGAGATGACAAACTGCTTGAGACTGGCTGATCTTTTTAATGAATATTAATGGCTGCTTGATTAGTACTGATTCTTGATTGATGTGGTTCCTGTCATAGGAAGTGCGTAAGGATACATATCAGAAGTAGTTGTCTGGTAGGAGGCCTGATCTGCTTACCACATGTCACTAGTTGTCCACCAGATAGCATCAAGTGGTGGCCATTTTGAAAGATGCTATTGTAGAACTGACATGAAAAGACTTTGGCTTATTTCTGTGAGGTATTGCTTACAAATATGGATATCAGGAAAGATTCCATAAAAACATGGCATAACGGTTGCTTAAGGATCAGTTCTGGGTTTGGAAATAGCAAAAGTCCATTAGTCCATGACTAGTAAGATTCAGGACGGACCAATGACATTTCATTGTGGACTTTCACTTTTACCATACGATAGATGGCAACTCTGTTCAGATCATTTAGTCGACTAGTGAAAATTACGGTTAATTTCCAAGTTCTAAACTTGCATTTCAAACCAAGATTGTTTTTGCATAATTTTGCTTACATCTGATAAAATGTTTGACCCTTCTTCTAAGCAATCTCACAGCTATTTAAAACTATTTGTAAAGTTTATGCCCCTTTGTGAAAGAAAATCTTCTATAAAATGAAGTACTTCAGTTGGATGTGTTTGCTAAATATATTTGTCCTGATAAGATTGTCAGATCCATACCATGTCATTTGAAGGCAGCTGTAAACCCAAGTTTTACTCTCTTACTCTGCAACAGAATACTACGAAAATGATTTACATTGTTCCAGCAATTTCTATTCTTCCTCTTGATCTCTGATAGCTCTGCATGACCCAAGCCAGACCAACACAAATAACTTTAATATTCAACTTGCTTTTACTTACGTTTTATTATGAATGCATGGGTAAGTTGACTTTGTAGCTTATTTATTTCTTTTCTTTCAGTTTTGATGTGACCAGAAATGATGCATGACATGACATTATCTGTTTTTAACAGGGTCATACATGTGATACCACAAAACTGCCCCCTCCCTCATTGGATTCTGTGAGATTCCTCATTGGCAGAGAGTAGTGTGGAATTAATTAAATATGTTGCATTTAGATGTATTGTTTCTTATGATTCAAATTGTACCAGCTTCATATTCCAAAGTAAATTGTATTTCATTTCCTCCTTGAAGAATGATATTGTTTGGTCAGAGAGAAAAAAATATTTGTCCTATATGTTATATATACTCCAGCTCTATGATGTATAACTGTCATAACATACAGAAATATTTCCAGACTTTTGGCCTCTTACCTGTCTGGACCCTCCTATATATCACATGTATGGTTATTTAATTTGATTGTAGCATGAGACTGACCTGTCTTTCTCTCTCTCTTTGGTTGTGTTAGACCGCCCCTCGAGCCGGAGCTCGCGACATAATCATTCTAGTCAGTATAGGGACAGACACACCGCCCACCTCGGTAAGACCTTCACCTTTCTCTGCTCACAGCATCGGCGTTGCCACAGCATGGACGCGGCCAAACATGCACGTTCGCTCACATTTTGCACGTTGATTGCTGCTATGTTCACTTGCTCTTGTTGGCTTGCACATGATTGTAACACATGGCACATGATTGTAACACATGGCACCAAGGTGTGAGAACACCAAGCTTCTTGCTTGTTTCAGCTGACACTAAGGCTTCAAGACACCTTTGTTCCAACAGTACTCACATGCCTGTCTTGCACTGAGGCTTTGCTTCAAGTTCGTATGCTAGCACTTGTCGCAGTGTAGATCAGATACTCGTTGTGCTAGACTCAAACTCTTAGCCTAGACTGACTAGTTTAGTTTGGCAGAAAAACATTTTAGCCTTTAGCCTAGACTAATTCACTAGCATACTTGTCAACACATTCTGCTCTTTTGCATGAGAACTTTGGAACATTAACTTGACTAGAACATGTACGATTTATGTTTGGGTTAATGGTTAAAAAGCACAGACCTCGTGAACTTGCTACATGCTTATTACCTTTTTGTGCATAGCACCACATTGCTTGTTTAAGGGGATTTCAATAATGAAAAATATATGTGCTAATCATGAAGAAATTATGTACACCATCACTTTAGCTACTAGTAGCACCATGCCTGTGGTAAAACTGCTTTTAAAAAAGACTATCGAGTTCACTAGCCCAAACTCATCGTTTGGTGTTTTTCTTATATTACTATAGTTAATCTGTCAGGGCATGACGGATTAACTATAGTAATATGAAAGAATCGAGCACTCTTTAACTTCTTTTGAGTAGTATATGTCTAAGCTTGCTTGACTAAAGTAATCCTGCTCAAATTGGCTACAGACCAGTTAATCAGAATAATCTGAGTTTGCTTTTAAACCCCTGAGCTCTTACTAGCTTACTTTTGAACAGATGAGCTCTATTAGTAGGTTTGCTAGCCCCATTGTAATCTGACTAGACTCCTGCCTCTGGCTAGTAGTCCAAGGTACAGAGTGGTCAGTGTTCTAAATTAGGCAGGAAAGACAAGGAGTCCTTGTCATGACCCTAATGTTTTAGACGGTCCCCTGACCTGTGAAGATCCGGGATAGAATAGGTCTTCAGCAACCCATCCTTGCCGTAAAAAGCAACTATTATTGTGGTAAGAGGCGACTAACGGGATCCGATGGTCAGGCTTGCTGACTTGGTTGACGCCTGTCATTGATCCCAATTGCATGGATCGATGTTCATGATGTCAATCACTGGATTGTCTGGTCCAGACTCGATTATTTACAGACCGCTGTCATATAGCTGGAATATTGCTCAGTGCGGCGTTAAACAACAAACACATTAGATGATCCCAAGATTCAATTACATTGCAGGAAACCTAGCCTGTCTCCCAGCTCCGACAGAATAAACTAATAAATGAATCCAACTAATGTCTAGAATGATTTGGCAAGTCTAGTTTGCCTCACTGAATTAACCTTTATTCTGGGCTCCATTTGTATTTATTTTGTGGATATGTATACTACTAAAAAAAAGTAAAGGACCATCTGATTCTTTCTCCTATTACTATAGTTAACTTGTCTTGGCATGACAGATTAACTTCAGTAATATGAGAAAATCAGGCTGTCTTTAATTGTTTTTACATTTGTATATTTTGAAATAAGATAATTTTATTTATAGGAGTAAATGTTAATCTACAGGAAACCTTAAATACAGCAGATCCCCTGGGACAGCTGATGTATACAGTGATGTAGTCCAACATTAGTGCACACTAGTATACAAAGTCCTTGTTTCTGTGGAGTGTGTTGCAGTTGCACTGATGTTAAATGTCCTCTGTCCCACTGTGCTTCACCAGCTTAGTGCTGCCCACATCATTGCTTGGATGTTTCATGTGTTTTGGTGCTGTACACTATGTGCTGTGATGGTCAACATGTGCTTAGATTACCTCCTAATGTGCTGTAATACATCATGTGTTTTGTTTTTTCACAAGGTGACCAAATGGAAAGGCTGCCGTGTGGTAAAATGAAATAATAAATCAGACAGTATCTAACATTGTTCATTCTAAATATTTTATCATCATTATGTATTTTTTAGCTAAGTCAAGATTAGTAGGAAACAGGATAGCTAATAATCAGCACTGGTCATAATAGGTACCTTTTCATAGAGTTACTTTTATAGGACACTGACACTGTCATCCAAAATGTCCTGTATATATATTTCCAAATTTCATAGAGTTAGAATGTCTTATCCAAAGTTGATGACATCATAGGGACACGTGTGTCCCACTCATCTATAGCGCTGCAATTCACTGTGGAAAGTCAAATCCCGTGGGCACGCCAGAATACTATGATTTGAATCCCGGTTTGTCTCGATTATATTTCTGGGTTTGTCAGCACCATACCCGTACTCGTGGGTTTCACCAAAATGGTTTGAGTACTGCATCACTTCAGGCTTTCCTCCCACATTAATCTGACATACCGTGATATAACTGATATACTGTTCTAAGCACCATTAAACCCAACTCACTCACTCAGCAAAGAGTGAATGTTGTTAAATGCCGCAGTCAGCAATGTTCCCGATGTGTCAGGGAACAGTTGGTGAGTTACTGAATGTTTTAGACCTGTGAAGATCCGGGGTGGAATAGGTCTTCAACAACCCATGCTTGCTGTAAAAGGCGACTATGCTTGTCGTAAAAGGTGATTAATGGGATCGGGTGGTCAGGCTCGCTGATTTGGTTGATGCCTGTCATCGATCCCAATTGCGTGGATCACTGTTCATGATGTCAATCACTGGTTTGTCTGGTCCAGACTTGATTATTTACAGACCGCTGTCATATAGCTGGACTATTGCTGAGTGCGGCGTTAAACAACAAACAAACAAAAGTGAATGTTTTAAGAGGATGTCTGTATGGGAAACTGGCACCTTGACTTGACTTGATGCAGGAGCTGAGCCTGTCACAATGTTGTTGCAGCATGACTGATGACCACAGCTGCTGCAGCAGCCATGCTGTGTCTACAGCATGTACAGTCAGAGCTCCACGCTGGGCAAACTGGTTTAGGCTTCAGCTACACCATTCTTTCCCTGCTCATTCATTCTGCAGCTTACTGTTTATGCATATGCTCAATGTGAAATTGGTTTTAGAAGAGTTGAGATTTGTCACATTCCCAGACATTCTTGTGTGAGGATTTTAGATTTAATATGTATTACAAAAAGCGCTGTTATCGGTTTAGGGTATATTGACAGAATATCACTTTTCACCAAATTATGTATTTCGGTTCATGAATATCATAAAAAAGACAATTTCCTGAGATGTTTCTACCAAATTACATCTTAGTCAAGGGAAGCAGAAAAGAAGCTTCCTAATTACCATGACGATTAAACTGTGTTTGTGTAGCTAAAGATTGGAGCCTATCCTAGTTAGTTTCCAGAGATAGGATAATAGTGAAATGACGTAGCATTTGCCATAGGGTTAAGTACTTTCTGTTGGCAAAGAGAAGAGTTTGAAGGGAGGTATGTGTTACGCTGGAACACTTTCTCAACAAATAAATGCATCTGAGTTAATTTACATCTTCTTTCTAAGTCACAGACTATGTACACTTTACTTTTCTCCCCGTTCTAAATTGAATTTCATGCAAGTAGGCTTCTTCAAATAGAGCCACCATAAAGGCTGAGAATGAGGCATGAGAGGCAACACAATCGACACGTTGCCAGTTGGGGGCCACTTGTCTCATTATATGCCCCAGCCCCCCCCCGACTTGGATGGGCTGCTGTCTGATTACACGAAAACATGAGGATGTTGAAACACTGGGAATATCTTTACAATGGAATCACAGGTTTGAACTCAATCTGTCCGCTGTATGGGACAAGCAAGTTTTTTCAGTCAGGTTTGTGTGGAACGGCACAAAGTATTTACCTTTTGAACTGCAAAACTCAGGTTTGAAGTTACACAAGTTGCTTTTCGGAGAGGAAAAGTCCCAAGGCCAGTACTTAACTCTTTCTATGGGGGAGTTAGAAATGTTGTATTTTGTTTAAGATGAGTAAGAAAGGTTTTATATGTAGCTTTTGGGAATTCCTTGGCATGATGAGAATCATGCTTGTCACATTAACCAACTGAAATGAAAACTGTCAGCAATATTCCAGCTATGTGATGGCTGTCTGTAAATAATGGCACGTGGACCAGACAATCCACTGACTGACATCATGAGCATAGATCTACGCAACTGGGATATGATGGCATGTATCAACCAAGTCAGCGAGCCTGACCACAAGATCCCGTTGGTCGCCTCTTACGAAAAGCATGGACCAATTCTAACCCGGGTCTTTGTGGCTCCTGGTAGATGAATACATGGTGGTGGTAGTGTACATATGTTGGCACAGCAACATCAGACAGAATATGGACCAAACAGGTCCACTAATAAACTTGGGAGATATGACTCCACAAGCTAGGATCAAAGACACCTAAGTTCATGATCTGGTGATGGTTCATAAGGTCTAGGAAATACTCATCAACTTTATCTGTGAACTGTTTCTAGTGTACAGGGAATAGCATCACAGGAGGGAAAGTGGGAACTTATTCGGGGGGATAATACTTGTAATTTTCGGTAATGGAATGATCAATATTTTCATTGCAGTTCACAAATTGATATAACAAATGTCCGTGTTGAAATGTAGTCCTGCACCATGACTGTGGAATATATGTATTTTATGAAAACAAAACTAATCTAGATTTATAGGAAAGCAAGTCTAGCCAGCTTTATTCCACATCAACATCAGGAAAATTATTTGTTTTACTTTTAGAGGAGAGAAATGTATTTTGTAATAAAAGAATTCATAGGCTATATGTTAGACTATGTTGAAAGGATATGGTGCCTCTTACAACCCAAGTACAATCTGGCAACATGACATGAAGATAATATTTTTAGAAAAAGTCCATATTTTTCTCCTTGATGTTTACAATTTTGGATGAAGAAAAGCATGGAAACATTTCATTGACACAAACTAAAATATAAAAAATAATCATTTGCAATTTTGTGTACATGTAAGATAAAAGATCTGTATATTCCAGTGTCAACTCACCCCATGAACTCAAATAGTTTGTAAGTCAGCCATATAAATATTATTGATCCAGCCTGATAATGCTGATGGGTTGTACACTGGCTATACTTGGGCTTGTATTCACCCATCATTGGTGCTGTACCCACCAACCCATGGAGAAGGTCTATCTAGATTCAGCAAGGTTGGTTTTGTCTGACAAGGCCCAGAATCCCAACAGCTGCTGGTGATTCCCTGGTTGAGATGGCAATCACTGAATCAGTGCTGAGTAGAGCTGGGGATCTGTAGGCTAATGCCATGCTAATACCCTGTAATGGGGGATGAAGGAAACTGCTGGCACACATTGAGGTTGGCAGTGGGTAGCTAGATGTTGATCCTGCCCAGACTGCCAGTTAACCAGTCTCCACCCATGTCTGTAGTATTACACAGTAGGCGAAGGCTGTAGATAGTGCTAGCAGAGCCTGTGATGGGGGATTGTGGGTAGCTGGATTCGGATGTGGCTTTTGATGGTGCCCAGGAGGCATTCTAACAACTCTACAAATTCTATCATAGTCTTCTGACCATGCCTTGCAAGCTTCATGCTCCCCGTATCTCCATCCAACAATCCTTCACTTTCTGCCAGCTTCATCAGCCCTCAACTTTCCAGCCTTGTGTCCTTACTTCCGACCAGAGACCATATATCGGTATATATGGTCTCTGTTCCGACTCATTGTTCCACCCTCAACACTTCAGCCTCAGCCTCCCACCCTCAACCCTTCAGCCTCAACCTCAGCCTCCAACCTCAACCCTTCAGCCTCAGCCTCCCACCCTCAACCCTTCAGCCTCAACCTCAGCCTTCCACCCTCAACCCTTCAGCCTCAGCCTCCCACCCTCAACCCTTCAGCCTCAGCCTCCCACCCTCAACCCTTCAGCCTCAGCCTCCCACCCTCAACCCTTCAGCCTCAGCCTCCCACCCTCAACCCTTCAGCCTCAGCCTCCCACCTTCCACCCTCAACCCTTCAGCCTCAGCCTCCCACCCTCAACCCTTCAGCCTCAGCCTCCCACCCTCAACCCTTCAGCCTCAGCCTCCCACCCTCAACCCTTCAGCCTCAGCCTCAGCCTCAGCCTCAGCCTTCCACCCTCAGCTTTCCACCCTCAAGCCTTCACACATCCACCCCCATAAAGTCTTTCTTTTAGCATTATTGTTATATCAAGTACCCATTACATTTTATGCTTGATCTATTTCAAACACAGGTCACATGTAAGATAGTTAGCCAGTAGCCATTGTAAAGAGGGGCTGATACAGTAGCCAAGTGGTTAAAGCTTTCGCTCGTCACAGTGAAGGTCCAGGTTCGATTCCTCACATCGGTACCAAAAGTGAAGATGTCTCATGCCCCCTGAGGTGATATTGCTGGAATATTGCTTAAAGCGGTGTAAAAACCACTCACTCACTCACTCACTCACTCACTCACTCACTCATCTGGCTAAGGATTGATACAAAGGATTGATACAAATGTTGGATGACTACTGAGAGGCTAAGAAGGAAGCCTTGTCGTCAACCCCAGGGTTGAAGTGTCATATATTAAGTACTTGCCTGTAACCAAGGTGATACGGGTCTTATGCTATACAGTATTGAGGGAAGATGCAACTTGACCCTAAATAAGTCCCTGGGGAGATGGTGTGCCTGTATGAGATTGTAGGCAGTGAAATCACTTGGCTAGATCAATGGAAGAATCTCTAGTGATTGCTGTTTGATGGTGATTGCCCTCGACTGATGGGGCAGTAACAACCCAATTAGGACGTGACTGTTTTATTTTTAGTTGAACTGTCACATTTTCTTCTAGATCCTTGTTGAGGCGACATTGATGGGGTTATGACCTTTGAGCTCAACAATCATCCTAATATTTGCCGGATTAATTTCTTTGCCCCAAGTGATTGATAAATCATCACAAATTGATTTGTCAAATGGATGTTGTATTCATTCAATGCTGTAGTATTTGTTGGAGTATGATTTCCTCATTGAAGAGTTACCCTGTACAAGTAGACTGAGTCTAATGTAAGTGACTTCTCTTATAATAAAGTTAGGCAGAGGGGTAGCCTAGCGGGTAAAGTGTCAGCTTGTCACCCCAAAGGCCTGGAGTTGATTTCCCACATGGGTACAATGTGTGTCCCCTGCCGTGATATAAATGGAATATTGCTAAAAGCACTTCAACCCTAACTTACTCACATGTGAAGTCACACACATCTAGTGCAGGGAACACCTCAATTCATGTTTCTGACCAACATGCAGTGGTCATCAAGTCTATCGAGTGTTATTGAACCAGACAGTCTGTATCATATTTCACACAGCCATCTATTGGTTTGTCAGATCCTGTCTTTGTCACAAGCCGACATGATATAGCTATATTCACTCACTCTATAGATATAAAAACTGTCACGAATGACAATCAAGGCCTTTGTATCATAAAGATTTTCATAGTTTACTTAGATGGGATGATTGATTAGATATTGAATTCTTTCAACATTTTTCTATCCAAATGTGTATATAACCACCTACACATTGTCATTAATAAGGCACATATTGTGCTACAGCCAAAAGATGCTTTATTGTAGGTGTGGTGTAGCAGTGTTGTCAGTGAAGCTTCTAGACCCTTGAGACTTTGCTACTGGTCTGAATGCCAAGTCCAGTAAAAAGTTCAATTGTTGAGTTTGCAATTTTAGCCAGTATTTGAGGCCTGTGTGGTAGATGTTCTTTCGGACTAGTCAAGCCTATGCTGTAGGTGTTGGTGTAGCAGTGAAGCTTCCAGACGACGCTGTAGGTGAGGTGTAGTGGTGAAGCTCCCAGCCGTTACTGTAGGTGTTGGTGTAGCAGTGAAGCTTCCAGACAACGCTGTAGGTGAGGTGTAGTGGTGAAGCTCCCAGCCGTTACTGTAGGTGTGGAGTGTAGGGGGACCATCTGGGACAGTCGGCTGGAATCAGGGCTTGTTACTGCTTGATGAATTGTGTGAAGAGCCTAATGAATCGTGTGAGGATGGGATTCTGCTCTGTAATCACCATCTTCCCTCCCTACTGACACATGCATCTGTTTACATTGAATCAGGACAGACATTCTCCAGCTAAAATAGAGACGGGCAAAAACTGTTGAACTTCTTTGTTTGTGTTGGTTGTGCATAGATAGGATTGTTTCTCCCAGTTTGGGGAACGTGTAGACCGCTGGTGTATTCTGCTCTCAAGAGCTGGGTTTGTTTAGACTAGCTTTGAAATGCTCGTTTGACTACCAATATCTCCTTTTGTTTCTGAACAGATAATACTTTCAGCATATTTATGTGGATGTAGAAATGAGACCAGTGAAAATATAGAGGGTCTAGTTATTTTCTCTCAAAATGAAGTTATTTTACAAAACAAATCACCAGTCAGAAATGAGTGTGGACTAGTTGGGTATGACCAATGGTGTCTACCTCTGTATATTTCTCCCATTCCTTCGTGACTTTGTCCATGGAGAATGGTATGTATTGTACAGAATTTGTCCACAAGAGACTGGCTACAAAATGGGTAGTCGTGACTAGTAAGAAAAATTGAATGTTCCCTATGGTGTTTCTGGGCAAAATAGGCTTCAAGTTCCCTTGTGCCTGTCATAAGAGCTTTCAATTCTAACTGGACAGAAAATAACTTGGCTTAATATCAGTGGAAACAAGAAATAATTCCACTTAGAATTCATTTTTACTGCTTTAAAACAATATTTTTTTTAAATTATTGCTATGACATTTATTTAGTCTTTAGGTTGGTGAAAGTAGCTTTCTTCTCTAAATATTTCCCTGGGTGGTGATCTGGGTTAAAATAGGTCCCCAGTACCCCATTTGTGGTCATAAGTGACCCTGTTGTGATACAGATATTTGAGGAATATACACATTACACCCTCAGGCCATGAGGTACACCCCCTGCACAGGCAGCCTGTCCTGTCCATCACCATGACAACTGGTGGGACAACTGGAGTTGGCAGACTGTCACTTTGTCACTGTCAGGAATGAGTGTAAGCTGAAAGTAGCTCCACTAACGGCATTACCTCCCCTGTCACCTCACATGTTGTGTTCAGTCTGTGTCTGTGGGGTAAGGTCACACCCCACTGACACGCCCACTGAACACACATCCCACATTAGTGACTAAAGGACCCGTGAAGATCCGAGGTAGAATAGGTCTTCAGCAACCCATTCTTGTAAAAGGCAAGTATGCTTGTCGTAAGAGGCGACGAACGGGATCGGGTGGTCAGGCATGCTGGCTTGGTTGATGCCTGTCATCGATTCCAATTGCGTGGATCGCTGTTCATGATGTCAATCACTGGATTGTCAGGTTCAATCGATTCGATTATTTTCATGATCATATGGCTGGAATATTGCTGAGCCGCGTTTAACAACAAACGAACAAAACAAAATGAACAGCTGGAAGAAAGACCTTAACACAGAATGTTCAGCCTCAGTTACATATAACATAAATAGAAACAGTAGAAGAAGTCAACTGACTGACAAGTGAAATTGCCAAGTTTGAATATTTTTTGGACATACTTGGTATGTGTTTGTGTTTTTCTACTGTGCATTAGGAAAACTCTGAGCTTGAAGTTTGATTTGTGTAGGTTACTAGTTACATCTTGCGTGGCTATAGATGCAGTTGCCATCTATGTGAAAACATGGCATCAACTTCAGGAAAGGTTAAAAATGTGAAACTATCAGTAATAACTGGACATTAAAGGTTAAAAATGTGAAACCATCAGTAATAACTGGACATGAAAGGTTGGATCTTTTGTTGACACAAATTACAGTGGATGTGTTGTTTTCAGGTCCCCGAATTAATGGCCATGCAAAGCATGAACGACATCGAGAGCGGCCTCCCGGCCCCCATCAGTATGAGACATCCACCATGATGAGCAGTGATCTCGAAACCACCAGCTTCTTTGACTCGGAGGATGATAGCAGGTGAGACACCATGTAATTGTTGGCTTCATTCAATATCACTGTACATTCTCGCAAAATCGGATGCCCCCGCCCTGATATTGCTGAAATATTGCTAAAACTCACTCACTCACTCTCAAACTGAACATTATAACAAGGGACCATCTCTGTGGTCCAGTGGTAGAGCGTCCGCCCGGAGAGCGGAAGGTCCTGGGTTTAATTCTCGGCCGCGTCGCACCAAAAGATGGTTCCTTTGTTGTTACCATGTCTGGCGCTCGGCATTAAGGGGCAAAAACAAGGACTAGTCGGCTCAGAGTTGGTGTACTGTGTCTGAGTGGGGTGTTAATGTTAAACTGTAGCATGGTATCTCAGTGAGCTAGCACTATCAATCAGCATCAGTCCGTACTAGAACAAGCCGACACACACATGCATACATGTACATGCACGTCGCTTCATTAAAGTGGACGAGACATTAAAATCAATTTGACCTCACCTTTTAACAAGGGTTAATTCGCTTGACAAGCTGTCGTACCATTGAGTTATGTATTGCATGACCAATGTCATTGAATACAATCTCCGAGCAGCGGCAGAAACTAACATTTTTAGTCCACTAGTCCTTGTAATGATAACATGCAGGCATCTTAAGGGTTCATAAAATTTCTGGCATTTTGGGAAGGTATCAATGAGGGGGGGAAATCTTCAGGTTCATAACAAATTATGGATGATAGAATGCATATGATATGTTGTGGTACGCATCACAATACCTGAATCATTATTGCACTAAATTACAACATGAAAGTCAGGCCAATACCCAACTAGTCCTCGTTAGTCAAAAGTTGGGTCCTTAACAAAAGTTGAGTAGTATATGTTATCACTATTAGGGTTGGAACATGTATCAGGTTAAGTTGTCTCCCCTAGGACCAGTTGGTCAACATGGCTGCTGGGTATGGATAATGGATGGCACATCGCTTGGGAACTCATGTATGTGTCTCTACCAAAATCAGAAATTCATTATCAGCCGTGATATAACTGAAATACTGCTCAGTGCAGTGTTTGGACCAGTGCACCAATCTGATCATTGTATTTTGTGGTTACAGGTTTTCAACAGTTACTGATACAACAGGAATGTCATCACGATATGGTCGCCATCGGAAACGGCGGAGGAGACATCGGCCGCCTCCTATCAGTAGAGTAAGATTATATCCTGATGTTATTTTTTTTTTAATATAAAATAAATGCTAATGTTGCATTAGTGTAATTGGGATATTTATTTGCTCACCAATCATTTGGGATATTCCCTTATTTTGATGCCTGGGGAGAAGAGGTTGCCAATTACCCAGGCTTGTAATAGAGCTGGATATATAGAGGAATGGGTGGTTATGTGTGACTGGCTGATTGTGTGTCATCATACCCCGACAGCATGATGTTTACCTAACCACCGGTTTGCTCCTTCAGACTTTTTAGTTACAGACCACTGTGCCAAAAACCTTCTAAATAACTATCTCAAACTTTGTAATTATTTTTCATAATGTGTTATTTGTTTGCACATGGTCTTTACTGCTCGAACTGAGCTCTTGGCATCATTTGCACAAATTATAGTGTTATTAAATGTGGCATTAAATCTTAAAACATGATTTTCGAGTCTTGTGTTTCGGTGAATACTGAAAACTGTTGACGCTCTGGTCAGTTTTGGAAAGGGTTGGTTTGTAGACAGTTATTGCCATCTGATATTGAATTTGTTATTTTTGTGTTTATCATTGATCTGTGTTTTGTTTCAGGCTTCATCATTTAGCAGTATAACCGATTCGACAATGTCTCTAAACATAATAACAGTTACACTTAATATGGGTAAGTTGATGCACTGTTCAGTAGTGTCATGTCTCTTGCTGTTTACTTTGTAAATGGAAGAATATGCAGTTGGTATGCATGGTGTGCGGATTATCATCAGTTTGATCATCAGTAAAAGAACAGCTATACAACTAAAACTTCATGACATATGCCTTACCATTTGTCAGCAAACTGTTAAAGGCTCTGTCAATATTAACTTCCAACATTAAGTAGATTTGTAGTTGCTAATGCTTCTTATCACTGGATGTGATTGGAAAGGACAAAAAGAAATATTCATGACCTGTAGATTCAAATTTGAGATCAACAGATGATTTGCATTAGTTAAGGTTGGCTTATGTTCAGTGGTGTATGTGTGTTACAATGATGTTGGTTTGTGTTACAGTGATGTTGGTTTGTGTTACAGTGATGGTTTGTGTTACAGTGATGATTGCGTGTTACAGTGATGTTGGTTTGTGTTACAGATACAGTCAACTTCCTGGGAATCAGTATTGTGGGACAGAGCAACAAGGGAGGGGATGGCGGCATCTATGTGGGCTCCATCATGAAAGGGTGAGTACGCCAGACTGACGCCTGTCATAATGGCAACACTGAAACTGGAAGATCTTGATATCCCTTGACTCTTCAAGGAACCCTTTCCCAGTGAAGAATTCCCATACTTTTTCGTAAGAGGTGATTAACAGCATCGGGTGCGGTGACTGGGTTGATGCATGTTGCCGTATCCCGTTGGTCAATGCTCACTGGATTGTGTAGTGACTACTTTATTTCAGTTATGTAAAAGAAGCCATTCTGTTTTCTTCATTACAGCGGCGCTGTAGCTCAAGATGGCCGCATTGAACCAGGGGACATGATTCTCGAGGTGAATGGTATCAGTTTCGAGAACATGAGTAACGATGATGCCGTAAGGACGTTACGAGAGGCAGTACAGAAACCGGGGTATGTTGAATACCTTGGCTTACTTGAATAGTTTTGCAATTTGTAAAGCTTTATTACAAATAACTGGAATATTAATCCTGTAGCTTTAAACTACATTCCCTCACTTAATAAGCTTTGTGTTAAAAATATCCAAACAGTATTCAAAAGGTATTTAATGTAGCAATTGGCAGATACAGTGTATAGTTGATGAATAGTTTTATGAGATGTTCAGATATTGCCATTATCCATTGGAATCACCTGTGTGATAACTGATTTATGTCATCTTGTTTCAGTCCAATCACACTAGTCGTAGCCAAATGTTGGGACCCAAACCCTAAAGGTTATTTCACAGTTCCAAGACAGGAGCCAGTTCGGCCAATCGACCCGTCGGCGTGGGTTGCACATACGACTGCGATGCGGGAACACTACATGGGGCGTGGCGGACCCAGCACCTCAATCAGCAATATGACGTCAACTAGCTCCTCACTCACTAGCTCTATACCTGAGTCAGAACGTAAGTTCATCCCTCTATCTGGAAGGGGCAGTAGGGAGATATCACTTTCCCAACTGCCCAAAACACATGGCCCCATACCTGAGAGCATCCTTCAGGCTATGGGACAGATTTGTTTCATTGTTGTTGTTTTTATCATTTGGGGCAAGAAATGGAGGTGGATTGTCTATTTCCTGCAGGGTTTAGGGTTGATGGGGGTAGCTAAGTGGCTAGAGCGTTCGCTCATCACATCAAAGGCCTGGGTTCTATTCCCCACATGGGTACAATGTGTGAAGCTTATTTCTTCTGTTATGATGTTGCTGGAATATTGCTAAGAAAGCAGCATAAAACCCAACTTGCTCATATGGCACTTGCTGGCTACTGAATACTATGTTAAGTACTTATGATTAAACTGTTGGGATTGTTGACGTATACATGCAAGAAACAATATACGTTGCTACATGACATTGCAATATGGTTGTTGCCCTTATAAACTGTACTTAATGGCTTAAGCACAAATGAAATAAAATTAACAAGCTATTTTTTTGTTTTCAGGGTTTGATGACTTAAATCTCACAGTGAATACTGACATGGCAACCGTTGTCAAGGCGATGGCACAGCCAGACTCAGGGCTGGAAATCCGAGACAGAATGTGGCTCAAAATAACGATACCAAATGCTTTTATAGGTATATATATATATATGTTTATATGTATGCTTCATGTTTTAGAGCAGAAAAGGCTTCAATACCAAGTGATTGTTGTTATGGCAACTAATTGGGAATCAAATGGCCACAATGGCTGCCAATTATGGATAGTCCTTTTGATAGTTTATCCCTCACAGAGTAGCTGTGATCAAGTTGATTCAGTGTTCCTCCATTGCAATATCTGCTTGATGAATGAGTTATCGTCTGACCTTCCCGAATAGGTTCAGATAGATATTAGCTTCCAATATATGGGCGACCCCTGAACATCCAGGTAGAGAATAGGTCTTCAGCAACCCATGCTTGCTGTAACAGGCAACTATGCTTGTCGTAAAAGGCGACTAACAGGATCGGGTGGTCATGCTCGCTGACTTGGTTCATGCATGTCACCGCATCACAATTGTGTGGATCGATGCTCATGATGTGAATCACTTGATAGTCTGGTCCAGACTTGATTATTTACAGACTGCCGTCATATAGCTGGAATGTTGCTGGGTGCTATGTTAAGCAACAAACAAGCAATATATGGGTGTATGTGCAGACAAACATGACTAAATCATTGGGCAATATATGGGTGTATGTGCAGACAAACATGACTAAATCATTGGGCAATATATGGGTGTATGTGCAGACAAACATGACTAAATCATTGGGCAATATATGGGTGTATGTGCAGACAAACATGACTAAATCATTGGGCAATATATGGGTGTATGTGCAGACAAACACGACTAAATCATTGGGCAATATATGGGTGTATGTGCAGACAAACACGACTAAATCATTGGGCAATATATGGGTGTATGTGCAGACAAACACGACTAAATCATTGGGCAATATATGGGTGTATGTGCAGACAAACACGACTAAATCATTGGGCAATATATGGGTGTATGTGCAGACAAACATGACTAAATCATTGGGCAATATATGGGTGTATGTGCAGACAAACATGACTAAATCATTGGGCAATATATGGGTGTATGTGCAGACAAACACGACTAAATCATTGGGCAATATATGGGTGTATGTGCAGACAAACACGACTAAATCATTGGGCAATATATGGGTGTATGTGCAGACAAACATGACTAAATCATTGGGCAATATATGGGTGTATGTGCAGACAAACATGACTAAATCATTGGGCAATATATGGGTGTATGTGCAGACAAACATGACTAAATCATTGGGCAATATATGGGTGTATGTGCAGACAAACACGACTAAATCATTGGGCATTATATGATGCATGGGGTTCATTCATATCCTCCTCCTCCTCCTAACATGACTTCATTGAGTGAAAATACGTGTTAAACATTGATTATTACAAGAATGGCATTATTTGATAAAGAGATTATTTTCCTTGTGTGTGCGTCTTCTTGTAAATATCATGTGTTAGGAAAGAAGGATATATATTATTCTCGCCATAGGCTCACATAAACCAATTGTTTATTCTTAACAAATGATATTTACAGTAAAGAAACAAGCCCAGCTAATAATCTAATAAAGACTGAAAAGGTTGCTGAAAGTGTGATTTTGAATCAAGATATTTCGTCTCGGACAAATTGTTGTGACATGATAATCAGGTCATATATTCTTTCGTTCAGGTTCCGATCTTGTAGATTGGCTCTTTACGCACGTGGAGGGTTTCGCTGACCGGAGAGATGCAAGGAAATATGCTTGTAATCTGCTGAAAGCTGGCTACATCCGGCACACAGTCAACAAGCTGACGTTTTCAGAACAGTGCTACTACGTCTTTGGAGATCTCTGTGGTAAAGTTTTGTCTTTAATCATTTTCAGTGTTCAAATCCAAGAGTTGCCTGATTATATTTCAGGTTTTGTCAGCACAATACCCATGCTCATGTGGTAAAGTCTACAGCCTGAATCATTTTGTGTTAACTTGTTAACATGAATACTGTTCAAAGTAGCATTATGCAAATCTTGTTAACTCACACTGTTTAGCATTTCCTCTCACATCAAGCTGACACGTCATGATATAACTGAAATCCTGTTCAAAGCAGTGTTACAACACACTCACTCACCTGCTAATTTACGACATCATCTTTGGTCAGTTTTTTTTTAATTTCCATGATAATGTAGTGTGAATAGGGATTCCAGGTTAGAGTAGTCTACTTTAACCTTTGCTTGTCAACTAAAATTGACCGGGGGGTCAGGCTTGTGTGTCATCACTGTGTGACCTTCCATGGAGAACCCAGGTTAGAATAGGTACCCAGCTATGTCTGCTGGTGGTAAAAGGTGACCAAATGGATGGGGTGGTCAGACTCAGACTTGCTTGATAGCGTATCATAGTTCCCCATCACAAGGATCGGTGCTCACAATATCAGTCACTGGATTGTCTGGTCCCGACTTGATTCTGTACAGGCTGTCATACAGCTGGAATATTGCTGAGTGCGGCGTTATCAGATAAAAGTTACACCCTGACACGGTGCTCATGATATCAACCACTGGTTTGTGTGGCCCAGTGTATATACTGGTGTATAACAACAATATAATAATGACCTCCCATGTGGTGTATACCATGTTATATACTTGCTCCTCTCTCCTGTTTCAGGTCCTCCGCAGTATCCAGGTAAGTCTGCAGTCACTGATTGCATTTGTCACCTCCCATATCTCCTCCTTAATCAGTTGCCAGAATTCTAAACTACTTAAAAACAGTGGTGTCATTGGTGGGAAGTTTGGTATCACTATGTTGACTCAAGAGTATCACAGCATATCAGAGTATGGCAGTATATCAACAGACCTGTGAAGATCCGGGGTAGAATAGGCCTTCAGCAACCCATGCTTGCCGTAAAAGGCAACTATGCTTGTCGTAAAAGGCGACTAACGGGATCGGGTGGTCAGGCTCGCTGACTTAGTTGATGCATGTCATCGATCCTAATTGCATGGATCGATGCTTATGATATCAATCACTGGATTGTCTGGTCCAGACTCTTTTATTTACAGACCGCCGTCATATAGCTGGAATATTGCTGAGTGCGGTGTTAAACAACAAACAACAAACAAAACTGTATATGCATAAGTAATAATATTAATGTTTCTGTATGTTTATTGATAAAACATTACTTATGATGACCTGGAAGTTATAAATTTAATGACAAATAAGAACGGCTGGCCCATTAATGGTTTAAATTTTCTGCCTCTTCATTGTCCATCTTATTACACATAAACGTTTCTGTGGCACTGGATTATTTATTTGGTATCGATATTCATAAATTTGTAAGTTGCTACCAAACGGTGGTCAGACTCGGAGACTTGGTTGATGGCGTGTCATACCCTGACACCGTGGATCGTTGCTCACGATCAATGAATTGTCTGGTCAGGACTCGATTATTTACACGTCGCCGCCATACAGCTGGAATATTGCTGAGTGCTGCATTAAACAACAAATAACAACAGGTATTATAGAAATAATGCAAGTTAAATGCTGGACAGCACTGTATATTCATTACTCCTTCTCCAGATCTGACATCGCTGAGTCTTGAAGACGTGGACTCTGTATCAGAAGCCGACCGTGACACCCTCGCCCCCCTGCCACCCCCTGCGTGGAACAATCAATACCCCTACAGCAGCTCCAACTACTTGCCCCAGAACCTCAGCTATATACCCCCCTACAGCTACACAAGCACTGACAACACCAGCTACGTCGGCAGCTTCGTCGACGGCATGCCGCCCCCACCTGTTGGTGCAGTGCCCCCTGGTGGTGGAGGTAATGGCAGTGCAGGGAGTGTCCATAGTGCATCAGGTAAGGCGGTGGTTGTGGAAATAGAATGTTTTTGGGTAGTATGTCTTCCTACTTATCATCCCTTTGAGGACGAATGGAATTGTCCGTTCAGATCCATCATCTATGGATTGATTCATTTTGGTGTAGGTTTCTTTTTTTAAAGAGAGTTTGTGTTTTATGTATCAACCTGTCTCCCCTTCAATGTAAATGGTATTGTCCATTCCTAGCCAAAAAGAATCCTTAGCTTTGTATATAATTGTTAGAGTATTTTGGTTATAGGGGGTTTGTCAATTTGACAAAGAAAGTTTGTGCAGAGAATCCAAAATTACTGCTGTTTTATTTCTCGCTTTGCTTTATTTGAGCTTGCAATTGAGACAAGTTAAAAGTATTTCATTTCAATTTGCTTAAACTTGAGTTCATGTTAAAGTTAAGATGTATTTTTCTATGTTCCCATTTTTATGATGAAAATAAGCATTTTGTCTCTGTTTATATTTATTGGCTTGCCAATTAGACATTAATGGCTGTGGGTGATTTGCTTCTACTAACCTAATATTTAGTCTTGCTAATGCTCAACTAAGTACATTCTTATTATGTGCCTATGAAACATGTGTTTGAATGTGATATATTAATATAAAAGAATGAGAACAATAAACAAATGTTGGTTGCCAAAGACCTCTTTGGCCATGACTAGTTGGAAATATTGACCGGGGTGGTTAATCTGGACCAAATATTTTCCATTTATGTTAAGATCATTTTCATTTTATTGAATGTAATCTCAAACTTTGAGGAATTTAAGAACTATAATTGGATGCGTTTGAGTCAAAGGGAGATAACTGTGGTGTTACTTGCTAAAGGAACATAACATAAGAAATGGATTAAGTGTTCCAAGATATTTTGGACAACTATGTTTCTACTTTGCTAAAGAAACACTGCTATGAGAAACTGATTAAGCCTACAGGTATTATCCAAGATATTTTGGACAACCATGGTGTAAATTTACTGAAGAAACACTGCTTTGAGAAACTGATTAAGCCTATAGGTATTATCCAAGATATTTTGGACAACCATGGTGTAAATTTACTGAAGAAACACTGCTTTGAGAAACGGATTAGGCCTATAGGTATTATCCAAGATATTTTGGACAACAGAGAGGACAGATGACCTGATGTTACTAGTTGTTGCTGTTGTACTAATGTGAAATTCAAAGGCTAACTTTGATTTGTTTGTTTGTTCCTTACTCTGCAGTAGCATGATACGGGCAAGTCCGTCTTACCGTTGCTTGCAACTCTTGCTTCCTAGCTGCTGCTTGTTTTATTTGCCACTTGTCACATTACCATGGTTGTCCTGGCGACACCTGCGTTGTCATGGCTGCATGTTGGTTGCTAGGTCACGGCCACACGTGCTTAGTCTGCGAGACATTTCAGTCTGGGTCACATGACCTGCTTCTTTGCTTCAGAGCATCTTTCATTATTCATATTGGAATCTCTCACAAATTTTCTGATCTTTGTTGAACTGGTATGTGGAGATACTCTGTAAACGGATGCATTGTGAAGAGTAAGGTCAAGGTCGTTAATATGTATCTAGGATAACGTATGGAGTCCAGATATAACAAGTGGTTAATTTGTAAACTAGTTATTTAAGATCTGTGGTTATCATTTGACTGTGATGGTGATTCATCAGTTCCGAGCATGTCACACTCACTCACTCCCTCACTCCCTTCCCACCCTCCCGGCATGACATTCACACACATCACGTCAAGCATGCTTCTCTGTGTTGCTCGTTATGCATGCCTAGTTGCTTGCACACTTCGCTTCATTCATGTCCCGAGTCTGGCCAGGAATGCCAGCTGTTGTACTGTGTTGTTTCAATATGTGTGATTTTCTTTTGATTTCCTGTTGATTTCAGTCGCTGCTAAAGACTGTACATGTTTAGTTAGTACATACAATCATTTGCGCAAGCTTTGGGAAAATAAGGATAAACAAAGTGCCCATCACCATCAACAGTCCTCCTCGTGTGATCCCCACCGGCGTAGCTTGGCGGAGCACACCGCCCACGCCATGCATGGGAGCAGACATCATATTGCATGGAGGAGAAATTCCTCGAGTAGTTTGGGTTTGTAGTCTTCTCCTTGCACTTCCGTCAACCCCCCTCCAAAAAGTTGACTGCTGATTGTTTGGTCACATGATTTGCCCTTCTTTTGTCCACCCTCAGTTTGGAATGAAACAAGTTTCGGATTTGTATTGACAAAAAACTTTACTTCTGTTTTTAAAGTCACATTATTAAATATGTGACTTTGATGGGGCATTTGCAAATTCCCATACTGTAACCCTCTCACTGAGATGCCTCTGGAAACTGACCAGCTTTGTGAGGCTATCAAATATTTTCTGGCCATGGACATCCTCAAAGTGCTTGACAGTTGTTGTGGCTTCAGTGTTAACTGATCAGTGACCTTGAGGTACGTTTAAGTACATGAAGTAATGGTTAATAATTTGACTTGATAGTAAGTAGCCAGTCTTCAATGTTAATGTTTCTCTCTCTGAAATAATCATTTGACTGACACACCAGCAGGCAACTGAGCTACGGGGACCCTATCTAGATTATCCTAAACATAGTTGTAGATGTATTTTATTTCCATCATCAGTAATTGTATGTGTAGTTATTTAAATCAGTGTTTATGATGTACTTTATGTATTAGGGCTGGGACGAGTCCAAATTTACTACCCGGGTACCCGGGTACCTGACCCCCTATTACCCGACCCTACACGGGTACCCACTGCAAGTTTCAAGAGTTGGGAACAAAATGCCTGATTGGTAATTGTTTACCGCAGCCCTGGCTAAAAGATACAGATACTATTTAGATACATGTATCAAACAATCAGATCATGCGTTCACTGAAGTTTACTGAAGCTTGTTCTTTGCTCAAACATATACAAGTCAAAAGGAATGTGTGCATCGTCAGAAGGAAATGCGAACATTAGCGACATTAGTGTAACCGCTGCGCTATAGTGAGTTTTTGTCATTTAACAATATATCACGTGACTAACCACGGGTCTGGGTAGTCCTGTGGGTACCCGGGTCCTACTCAGGACCCACCCGACCCGAGTACCCGAGTTACCCGTCCCAGCCCTATTATGTATGTTAGAATTAGCCTGTTAGGTTTCTTTGTCAGCATGTTGTAGTATGTTAGAATTAGCCTTTAGGTGTCTTTGTCAGCATGAAAGAAGTCAACTGTTTGTATATGTGGTTAGTATTGATAGATAGTGTTTTATAGATACAAAAATAAGGCATGCTTTTAAAGTTAGAAAAATGGCCCCATCCAGTATGAGCATATTAAGTGTTAGTAATACCATGATTAAGGCCAAACGGTAAGAGAATAGTCTTTGAAAAACAAACTGAGTACTTAATGGTATGGATATCTTTGTAATAAGTACTTTCCATAACTGCATCAGCTAATCTAACGCATCACACATACCGCTGCCACTAATTCCTCCGTCATTGCTACTAATGCTGGGTAGACAAGTTAACGTCAACATTGAATTAACTGCAAGAGATCCTAATGGACATTGTGATATGCTGTGTATTTTACCGTTTGTAGTTTACTCCAAATTGTCATGGAATATGGATACTTATAAACCTGTCACAAAGCTATGACTTGATGGACTAAATCTTCAATATCGGACTGATTACACATGTTCAGGGCATATTTGTATCTCTTATTAAAATTAAATATGTGTCTTGAGAATAAGGACTTCATCCAATGTGTTTTAGACTACTTTCATGTCTGGTCAGTAAAGGTTTTAATGTGGATCATGTGGTGATACTGACCAATAAATTAATAAGTATGCTGTTGGCTGTGAAACTATCCTCTCATGCCGTGTAAAAGTATACAAAGGGAGATAATTCCAGTCAGGAAGGAATATATAGATATTACAGATATTATTTTGGCTGACAATTTCAATTTCCTTGTTTCAAATCTGTCTCATGTATTATGTTCATTTTGTGGAGTCATGATCAGTCTCTTTCATTCATTGTCACAACATCAAGTTTTAAACTAAGTTGATTGTTTTCAAGAACAGTTCATTTGCTCTTTCTGCATGAAGAGTTCCAAGCAGCATTAAGTGAAGACATTTACCAAGTAGAAGCAGTTTTAGAGTTGTCTTTCCTTGATTGTCAGTTGTTAACTATGACCTGAGCAGTTGTTGGTGGAACATTTCATTGTTTTGCTAAACTCCTGTGCATGATGTACGAATGGTGTTGCATCTACAGATTGATCATCATAACATGGCACATGTAACAATATGTCTCCTGTCTGTACCTACCCTTACAAAAAAAAAACCCAGAAAAGATGTATCCGAGACCGCCCCGAGACCGTCCCGATGCATCTTTTGTGGGATTTTAGCCAATTTTTATGGTCTCGGCTAGCCGAGACTTTGCGGAGACCCATCGAAGACTATTCTGGGGAATAATCAAGTACTTCCCCACAAAGGCATTAACCTACCGAAGACGTTTCTAGTGCATCTCCACTAGCAGGGGATGTTTTAGGAGATCTCTTAAGATGTCTCCGATACGTCTTCGCTAGCGAAGACCTTCAAAACAACTTTGCAAAGACTATTCGGAGACTTCCTCAGAAGGGCCATAAAGTAGCTGAAGGTTTGCAAAGATGTATCAGTGCATCCTCGCTAGCGAAGACCCCACAAAGACTTTGTGAGGACTATTCGGAGACTTCCTCATAAGGCAATAAAATAGCTGACTGTTTGCAAGGATGTATTGAGTGCATTCTCACTAACGAAGACCCCACAAAAACATTTGTGGGGACTTTTCGGAGACTTCTTTACAAACAAACAAAATTGAAAAGATACTGTGGAGTCTTCTTTGCTTGTGGAAATCTTCGAAAGAACTTTGCAAAGACTATTCAGAGACTTCCTCACAAGGCAACTTGATAACCAGTTTGCAATGATGATGTGAATGCATCCTCACTAGCCAAAACTATATGAAGACTTTTGTAAGTGTATATCTTTCAAAGACTTCCTTTCAATTGATACAGATCAATACATTGAGCTTTAGTCAAGATCTCGGAAAACTAGGTCCCTTGCTTGGAAGAGATGACATGATCATTATTATTTATTTTGAATTTTCTTTAAGGATAAATACTAAAGCTCTTTATCTAAAACATTCACATGCAATGAATTAGAAATCCTATATATGTCAGCAAGGACATTAATAATTAAATACCCAACACAATTAATGCTTCGAGGTATATTTCTATTAAATACAGTTAAAACAAATGCAGGAATTATCAGTATGCAATAATCAGAAAAAAGAAAGAAATGTACAATATATTCATAAATTCCAATCAGAAAGTAACAGTGTCCGTGTGCCATATAACAGTCTCCTCAGAAAAAGGTATATATAAATAAAGGCAACATAAAGTAATATTACTTGTAGACATAGTGGCTGATTTGTGGCTCAAGATATACATGACAGGGATCGAAATTAAATTTATTTCAAGTTTGCCAATGGGCACAATTATGCCAAATTAAGTGTGCCATTACATTTTTAGGGGTGCCAGGAAATACATGATTGGCTGTTTTAATGGTTATAATCATAATTCAAATACAAGTCAAGTGACTGTCATAGTGTTTATTCAAGTTAAATTATACTTAGAATGAATGATCAATCAGAAAATTCAAACACATCACTCAAGTTACTCATTTTCTTTGTACCTTAGTAAGTACTGCAATACCAGTTATAATAGTCTCAGGATTTATGAGCTTCTGTTCACAACTGGTATATTTTAATTGTAGCTGTTCTGTGTCCATTGGGTGCGGTCCCTCTTCATCCCCCCCCCCCCCCCCCCCCATATGAAAGTTATGTTTATCACATTATTTAAATGATGCATTTACAACTAAATTAAGTGTGTTGTAAATAAAAATAATCCAAGCTAACACATTCATAACGTCCAGATTAAGGACAGAGGAAACAAAAATTTGACGATTTTCAGAACTTAGATTTACCAAAGACGTATACATACGTCCGTGGATCTACCTATTAATTGTTGTTGTTGTTTTTCATATTTATTGTTTACGTAGATCTAGACTCTAATCGGAAAATTATTTTCAAAAGAATTATTAATAATATCTGTCATCATTTTCCCGATGACAGTGGCTGTCCACTCTGTAGCATGAAGAAATATCTCCGTTTTCGAAGCTTCGCATGAATAACACGTACCATGTGACACACCATTATCTTCAACGTTTATTTTGTCATCTACACGATAGTCACCTCGCCTTGAGTATTTACATTACAATAACATGCTATTTTATTGGTTTCTGGTGACGCTTTCTTGCCGAAATCTGCTATAAGATTTGTGATTGGTCAAATTGAGAGCGTGACCTAATACAACCAATTACAGCAACGGTACTCGTGTATATCAGACTTTGACGAAAGGTTTTTGTTAAATCGTGTTGTTTCTGAACGTTTTAAGCAGGAAATCGCGATCTATATTAAAAATATGAAACTTCGTGGATGTATCGTGCCAGGTTACGAGCTGAGACAAAGATTTTTCTTGCATATATTTGGCATTAAACATTGTGGAGAAATCGAGGCGATAAAACTATTAAAAGCCGCGATGCCATTTGACTCGCATCACACGCGATCGCACGAAAAGATGGAAATGATAACTTATATCTAAGTTTGACAACTTTTAGACAGATAAATAATTTTGTTGATTTTCATTTATTACTTTGTAAAATATATCTAAAGATTTGATTGACACGTTTTTATTTTGCTCTTTGACTTGTTCGATGTGGACCCATTGTCAAAGTGTGTGTCGGAGAATTCTATTTTCAATAACATTGCGGGAAATAGATCTAGTGAATAATATTTTAATCTATCGATAAAAAATAATAATTTGAAAGAGAAGCAAAAACGGAAAAAGAGAGTCACCAAAACTTCATCGAGATAGAATCTACGCGGACTCTGAGTTCAGCAAGGATGACAACGTATATGTTCCTGAACGAACGGTAGGTACACTTTAGATCTGTTTGTGTTACATAAATATATTTTTAAAATATAGCCCTCTATATTGTCTCCATAACAATTATGCTAAATAAATCCACTGAAACGACCCCCGATCCAAACCAATTCTCACTTAGATATTGAACTTAGTTTTAGCATTCGCTGAAAGAGAAATCTTTTTTCAAGCTTCATTTATAAATCGTAAATTTATGTTCTAATTTGGAACCTCAAACTGTAAAAAGTCAGTTAGAAACTTCAATATTAGACCCTTTACTCATCTAATTTGGGACTATTTATGAAAAATAATAGGCGCAGATGTAATTTTGTAATATTGCGCAGGCCTTTCAGATTTCATGTTTCGATCACATCGTGGTTCTCCGTAAAATTTACGGAGAGCACCGATGTGGGACTGAGATAAAAAGTATTTCTTCAAAACAAATTATGTATCTGGTCACTGAAATGTGAAATATGATCGCAGACTGTAGTTATAAGTTTATAAAATTATTGAATTAATAGATAACAAATTATATATTTGTATTATGTTAAACTCTATCTATCTTAAGTTGTATTTGAAATTAAAACTTAGTTTTTTTTACAAACAAATGTCCATTGTTGTATGGTAATTAGTACGGAAATCGCCTCCATTTTGTAACCTGCTGTTTTATAACGAGGATGTTGGTTGATATTTTTTTAAGAACTCGTAAGTAAGGGAAACTCATGTTTTGTAACGTTTGTTTGAAATAGATATATGTTCCCAGTAAATGTTGTGGTCTTATCGTTTTTTCCGTCGACATGCTCCATCGCCATCGCGGTATAGATCCTGAATTACGTTTTGGACTGGCACCAGGTTGTTGAAATTTTGGCAAAGTTGCCAGTGTCAACTTTTTTGTGTGACCAGCAATACCCGCCTTGTAGTTTTAGGTTATTAATGAATGTAACTTGATTTTTCAGCCCCCTTCCTTGTGGTGATTTTATGAAGACAAAAAAGGAACGATACTTCATAGGAAGACGTGAACTCCTGCTGATGTGCCTTTTTCATGAGAAGGGATCAAGGAAAAGAAGCCAGTTGCTGCCTTGTGGCCAGCAACTTGGTGTTTTTACGATGCTACCGACACCGATGTGGTACTCGAAGGTCAGTATCTTTGTTAAGTGTCAGGTAAATTTCATTTCAGGTTAATGGAACTGTAACTAAATAAGTTATGAAACTAAATGGTACTTACAAAGTGCACACACAGACTTGTAAGGTAAAGGTTTAATTTTTATAATTTAATATCAGAATCATAGTAAGGAATCAATAGGTTTTACAATCTAAATATCCTTCCTGTGTTTAACTTTTGAGCCAATATGAGTACTTGTAAATGTCAAAACCATTTTTTACATTTTTCTAGAACACAATGACATTTGAATGTGTAATGCTTTGGTCAACTGACATGGACATATCAATATTAAGTGAATATCTAATCACAAGATGTTAACTAATTGACATATTTAAAATCTAGTTTTGGTACAAGTGGTAAGTTTTGTAACTTTCAAGTCATCATACATTTGGACTGGAACCATTTCACCTGAGTGCAATTTTAATGCTCTTATCTTGTTTGCAATTTATTTTTACAGTCTCATGAATTATGAAGCTTTAATTTATAATCCAGTGTAACATGTTATTTTTTTCATCAGTTCTGAAACCGGCAAAGAAAAAACAACTGGAACTTTGTGGTGAGCAAGAAGATCTGCACGCTTAGGAATGCCTTCAAGTGAATGAGCCATGGTTTGTTTCTTTGACCATAACATCAGTAATTTTGTAGCCCCCCCAAAAGTAATTTTTGTAATAGTTTTTAATGAGTCTCCTTGACGTCTGGGGGCGGTCGGATAGCCTAGTGGTTAAAGCGCTCGCTCGTCACGCCGAAGACCTGGGTTCGATTCCCGACATGGGTACAATGTGTGAAGCTCATATCTGGTGTCCCCCGCCGTGATATTGCTGGAATATTGCTAAAAGCGGCGTAAAACCATACTCACTCACTCACTCCTTGACGTCTGACATAAAGTAATTAGTTCTCCTTGACGTCTGACATAAAGTAATTAGTTTGTGGCACTGATTGGGGCTGTCCGGTAGCCTAGTGGTTAAAGATGGTTCGTCACGCCAAAGACCCGGGTTCAATTCCCGACATGGGTACATTGTGTGAAGCCCATTTCTGGTGTCCCCCGCCGTGATATTGCTGGAACATTGCGCAAAAGCGGCGTAAAACCATACTCACTCACTCATTATGTCACTGATATACAATAACATTTGATCCCATTTCAGCCTCTTGAAGGACAGCTTCCATGACGACCCCTGCCAGGACGAGGATGACTTCCCCTTTCATATGATGACTTCCACTTTCATATGATGGCTACCATATAATGATATCTTCTGTTGATGATGTCCACCTCTGGCTACTTGTTATTGCTGTTATTACTCCAAATAAAGAGAATACTATACAACTTCGTTATCTCATTTTTGACAGTACAGGTTTGGCAAGGATGTTTCACAGACACTTCTGGGATGCTGTTGAAAGACTAGATTATGATGTAAGCACATCTTTTGTATTACTGAAAATGATGGAAAGGTAAAATGTCTCTGAAACATCTTTGTTATGGAGACTTCCTTAGAACTTTGCCGGGATGGTTCAAAGCATGTTAAATTACCCATGACAGGTTTGTGAAGACACTTCAGAGACTTCCTTGCAAGTGTTGCGGGGATGCTTCAGAAGCATCTTTGATTGCAAAACACAAGTTTGTGGGGACTTATCAGGGACTTGCTCAGAAGGTTTCCCGGGATGGTTCAAAGCATATTTAATTACCCCTGATAGGTTAGCGAAGATGCTTCGGAGACTTCCTTGCAAGTTTTGCTGGGATGCTTCAGAAACACCTTTGATTACCTAATAATAGTTTGTGGAGACTATTTGGGGACTTCCTTAGAAGGTTTCCCGGGATGGTTCAAAGCATATTTAATTACCCCTGATAGGTTTGGGAGATGCTTCGGAGACTTCCTTGCATGTTTTGCTGGGATGCTTCAGAAACATCTTTGATTACCTAATAATAGTTTGTGGAGACTATTTGGGGACTTCCTCAGAAGGTTTCCCGGGGATGGTTCAAAGCATATTTAATTACCCCTGATAGGTTTGAGAAGACGCTTAGGAGACTTCCTTGCAAGTGTTGTGGGGATGCATTAGAAACATCTTTGATTATGTCACACACGTTTGTGGAGAATAATCAGGGACTTCCTAAGTGAGTTTGCCGAGATGGTTCAAAGCATATTTAATTAGCCATATAAGGTTAATTCTGAGGAAGTATCGGAGACTACTTCAGTAGGTACTGTAAGGAAGTCTCGGATACTTCTCAGCAAGCTGCAAGTTGGAGTAGTTTGCCGAGATGGTGTGGAGACATTTGCCGGGAATATCTAGAGACTTCCTTAAGACCCTGCGGAGAAGGTAAAAATGTGCCTTGCGGGGAATGATTAAGGCGGTCTCAGATGCATCTTTTCTGGCCTTTTTTTTTTGTAAGGGTACACTGAGTGATATCTATCTTCCTTTGTGGAAGTGATACCTGCAGCTCACAAACTCATCAATACTGGCACATGCTACATAGATACTTATTATCAACTTATGGCACCGGCAGCCCACAAACTCATCAATACTGGCACATGCTACATAGATACTTATTATCAACTTATGACACCGGCAGCCCACAAACTCATCAATACTGGCACATGCTACATAGATACTTATTATCAACTTATGACACATGCAGCCCACAAACTCATCAATACTGGCACATGCTACATAGATACTTATTATCAACTTATGGCACCGGCAGCCCACAAACTCATCAATATTGGCACATGCTACATAGATACTTATTATCAACTTATGACACCGGCAGCCCACAAACTCATCAATACTGGCACATGCTACATAGATACTTATTATCAACTTATGACACCGGCAGCCCACAAACTCATCAATACTGGCACATGCTACATAGATACTTATTATCAACTTATGACACCGGCAGCCCACAAACTCATCAATACTGGCACATGCTACATAGATACTTATTATCAACTTATGACACCGGCAGCCCACAAACTCATCAATATTGACACATGCTACATAGATACTTATTATCAACTTATGGCACCTGCAGCTCACAAACTCATCAATACTGGCACATGCTACATAGATACTTATTATCAATTTATGGCACCGGCAGCCCACAAACTCATCAATACTGGCACATGCTACATAGATACTTATTATCAACTTATGACACTGGCAGCCCACAAACTCATCAATGTTGGCACATGCTACATAGATACTTATTATCAACTTATGACACATGCAGCCCACAAACTCATCAATGTTGGCACATGCTACATAGATACTTATTATCAACTTATGACACCGGCAGCCCACAAACTCATCAATATTGGCACATGCTACATAGATACTTATTATCAACTTATGGCACCGGCAGCCCACAAACTCATCAATACTGGCACATGCTACATAGATACTTATTATCAACTTATGGCACCGGCAGCCCACAAACTCATCAATATTGGCACATGCTACATAGATACTTATTATCAACTTATGGCACCTGCAGCCCACAAACTCATCAATGTTGGCACATGCTACATAGATACTTATTATCAACTTATGACACTGGCAGCTCACAAACTCATCAATATTGGCACATGCTACATAGATACTTATTATCAACTTATGACACCGGCAGCCCACAAACTCATCAATGTTGGCACATGCTACATAGATACTTATTATCAACTTATGGCACTGGCAGCTCACAAACTCATCAATGTTGGCACATGCTACATAGATACTTATTATCAACTTATGGCACCGGCAGCCCACAAACTCATCAATATTGGCACATGCTACATAGATACTTATTATCAACTTATGGCACCGGCAGCCCACAAACTCATCAATGTTGGCACATGCTACATAGATACTTATTATCAACTTATGACACCGGCAGCCCACAAACTCATCAATACTGGCACATGCTACATAGATACTTATTATCAACTTATGACACCGGCAGCTCACAAACTCATCAATACTGGCACATGCTACATAGATACTTATTATCAACTTATGACACCGGCAGCCCACAAACTCATCAATACTGGCACATGCTTCATAGATACTTATTATCAACTTATGACACCGGCAGCCCACAAACTCATCAATACTGGCACATGCTACATAGATACTTATTATCAACTTATGACGCCGGCAGCTCACAAACTCATCAATATTGGCACATGCTACATAGATACTTATTATCAACTTATGGCACCTGCAGCTCACAAACTCATCAATATTGGCACATGCTACATAGATACTTATTATCAACTTATGACACTGGCAGCCCACAAACTCATCAATATTGGCACATGCTACATAGATACTTATTATCAACTTATGACACTGGCAGCTCACAAACTCATCAATATTGGCACATGCTACATAGATACTTATTATCAACTTATGACACCGGCAGCTCACAAACTCATCAATATTGACACATGCTACATAGATACTTATTATCAACTTATGGCACCGGCAGCTCACAAACTCATCAATATTGGCACATGCTACATAGATACTTATTATCAACTTATGACACTGGCAGCTCACAAACTCATCAATATTGGCACATGCTACATAGATACATATTATCAACTTATGGCACCGGCAGCCCACAAACTCATCAATATTGGCACATGCTACATAGATACTTATTATCAACTTATGACACTGGCAGCTCACAAACTCATCAATATTGGCACATGCTACATAGATACATATTATCAACTTATGACACCGGCAGCTCACAAACTCATCAATATTGGCACATGCTACATAGATACATATTATCAACTTATGGCACCGGCAGCTCACAAACTCATCAATACTGGCACATGCTACATAGATACTTATTATCAACTTATGACACTGGCAGCCCACAAACTCATCAATATTGGCACATGCTACATAGATACTTATTATCAACTTATGACACCGGCAGCCCACAAACTCATCAATATTGGCACATGCTACATAGATACTTATTATCAACTTATGGCACCTGCAGCTGTATCATTTCACTTCATGTCATCGTGTCCCAATTGCGTGGATCGATGCTCATGATGTCAATCACTGGATTGTCTGGTCCGGACTTGATTATTTACAGACCACCGCCATATAGCTGGAATATCACTGAGTGCGGCATTAAACTTCATTTCCGTATAATTACTTCTTTGAACGATCAGTCTTTAGTAAAAATAGGATGATGTTTTGTTTCTACTTGCATCATGTACCACTGCATCTTGCCTTCTTTTTATTTTAGGGGAAAGAGAGAATAGATTGTAACCACACTTTCATTCTATTTGTGACGACTCTTGAATTTTATTCCGCTCTTCATGCATTGTCTTACTTCTAAAATGGGGGAAAAAATGACTTACCTGTAAAACTGTCAAGTATATTTTTCATCTTACCTGCCACATATTTTTTTTTTTCAATTTACCAAGAATAATTATATTTGTATTAACAACATCAAATTTAATAATCTGTAAACAGAAATAAATACATTTGGAAGAAGAAAAAGTTGGATCATGAAAAACAAATAGAAACAATACATCTATTTTTCCAACTTCACTGTATTGGCAGTGACTGTCTTCACACAGTTAAGTAAAACCCTGTATGTACACATATCACCTTCATCGTCACTTCAAATAGACATTACCCATCATGCCCCTGTCTCGTCTTGACACGACACACACCAGTGCTGTTCGGCAGCCTTGTTCTCTGTGTACAGCTTTTGCTCTGCCATGTTGCGCCATTTCCGTTTCCGCAGCAGTGTGTTCGTTATCAGCTTGCTATTCTTTTCTGCTTGCTTGATATTGGTTTCTCTGACACACGAAGGTGCAGTTGCCGGAATTCATCCTGAACTTTGACATTGAGAAATGTCTCCCAACTGGACTGATAGGAGCTGTAAATGCAGGCAGGCTATGGAAGCATAGGAGTATTGGAATATGCACTACAAGTTTCAGTTTTTTGCAGGCTATCCTACTTTGCAGTCATTGTCAGCTTCTATGTCTAGTTTTCACAACGTTCTTGAGAAAATAAGAAAATACAATCTTATCTGCAGGATGTCTGCTGGTATTTCACATTTTCTATGGTAATATTCAAATAAGAATTATTGGATGTCACTGTTCAGTTAAAAACAGAACAAAAGTGTTACTATATATTGTGTTGTGTGCTTACTAACTACCACATCTGGATAAAATGGAATCTGTAAGAAAAGATCATTACTCCTAGACGATAGTGTGCTATTTTCTTAGCAAATGGATGAAACTGTTCCAAACTACCTCACTATGTACTGTGCAGTGACATTCCATTGAGATAGAGAGTTATGACCTTACAAAAGGAGGTTACAATGCAGAGACCTCACAGTTTAAAGAATATTGTGTGCTTCTGTTTGCTTTTGCACTAAGCAATACAAGACCCGACTAAAATGGGAATTATTCATATTTTGTTTGAAATGACGATGACGCTGTCGTTGACGTTTGACTTTAAGTCTATGGCTCTGACTTGCACCACCTTGGTGATAGAAATGTGTTGTTAAAAAACTCACGCTACGTAACACGAAAAACACCAGCAGACATCCTGAAGTATTTTCTGGATATAATTGTTGATGTTTCAACACAAATCAATATTTCAAATGATACATCCCACGATTGCTTGTACTATCTAGGGATAATCTTCAATTAATGTGCTCTTCTTGTGATGACTGATCTTGTTTTGTATGATGGGCTACTCTCACATGATGATAACTTGCACCAGTCTTTCAGCTCTCAGTAGAGGGGACTTCAACTTCTGCTTCTCCTTCTCAGCCGTTTTAAATATCATAAGACTGGCTAATAATGCTGTGTTTTGGATCTGCCTAGTCTCCGATCTCCCTCAGTGTTCAAAGTGAGCATTAAAGTCAAGGAGTCCTTGCCAAAAACCTGATGTTAACTGTTCAGAATTTAGGGATCCCTAGATATAAATACTAGCAGCAATCTCAAGGTTCTCAGGACCCCCACTTACTTTCAACCACTGCTGTTGATTTTGATGATAGGTTAATCACATACCGTATTTGCCGTAAAAGCACCCCGGGCACTTCGGAAATTGCAAAGGAGGATGTTTACTAAAACCATATTCAAACAGTTCAAACGTTGATGAAACTGAAACTTCTTCTATAATAGTAAATCACATAAATGTTTAGTCTTTGTAGGGGCACTTATAATTATTACTAACAGATTGGTCTAGTAGTTGGTCGGGGTTCGCTTACTGGAACAAGGTGCTTAATACGGTAAATACGGTACCCAAATGGAAAGTTCCTTTTTTAAACCGCTGCTGAATTTTGAAAAAGATGCATTCAACTGATCCGTAATATTGAGACCCTTAGTATGAACCACAAGATTTTTGGGGTCCAAATTGGGTCGAAATGTTCACACTTTGCTTAAAGTAAGAACAAATTAATTAACATGGTTGATAATTCAGTCTGACATTTACAGATGTAGGTCGAAATGATATCAGAATCTTTGTCCCAAAACTGTATAGACTTTGCACTGCTCTATTTACAAGCTTAAAGCTTAAATGTCACAATTTGGACTTTAATGTGACTGATAAATCCTATTTTTTAAGTTCTGATTATGATCAAAATTTTGAAAAGAGTTCCTACACCCAAACATTTATGTGTCCAAATTTGTCCAAACTGTGTCAGCAGGTGCTTGGCCTTAATGGCCTGAAGAAAGCCTGTGTGAAGTTATCTATCATTTGTAAACATTGACATTTAGATATGGTTGCCATAGTAACTAACATTGTTACCATGGTATCCAGTATTTGACATATGCCCCTCTCTCTCTCTCTCTGACTACCAGTACAAAATGCATGTTTGTGTCTCCCCCGGCACTGGCACGGTGCGGCCGAGAAGTTCCTTCACAAAACTCTCTGTCATGATGATACGTTTGAACCTAACAACAATATTCCTGGTGTCAAAACCACGGCACAAGCCGCCACGTCCGCGAGTCAAAACAAGACAGGTTAGTGACCCATTGCACGGAACACCATCATCTCACTATCGTCATCCGAGACAACACATAACGACCTTGGCCTCATGCTATCGTCTCCAAAGACATTCACCATTGTCATCTCATAGCCTGGAATGTCATGTTGGCATGGTAATCAGACATCAGTATTGTCTCATCATCTCGTGATTAATGCCATCAATATCATAGGAGGTGGGTAGCCTAGTGGCGTTCACTCATCACACTGAAGGCCTGGGTTTGATTCCCCACATGGGTACAATGTGTGAAGCCCATTTCTGGTGTCCCCCCTCCGTGATATTGCTGGAATATTGCTACAAGCGGTGTAAAACAATACTCACTCACTCATAGTCTCATCATGATGTTGTCTGTGGCATGGAATGTCATGTTTTAATCATTGCCAAACATCTGGTGTCATTCCTGAATATCATCACCAAGCATCGTCATCATATCTTGAACTCATCACCCCCAGTTGAAACACTTTAGCTGCTAGAATCCTCTGCTTGCAATCAAGGATTTGACGGAAGTGGTGAACATCTTCAATGTGCTCGCCGCGAATAGCTGCAAAATTGCTGATGCGGTGTTAAGCAATATTCACTCACTCACTCTTCAGTGTGCATCCTTAGTGCTTTCCTCAAACACAAAGTTGACACCATGATACGAAGGAGATACTGGTCACAGCTGTGTTAAACCCACTCCAGACTGATAGGACCTATGTGCTGTGCCACCAGCCATGTCACGTTGCTAGTTTCTCCCTGTTCATCAGTTCCCTCATTTACATCATCATAATTCAGGTTTAGTTGAGCTGTTGTACAATGATGCTGTCATTTCCCTCTCTTAAATCTCCTCTGGTTCTCTCAACATGGGGTAGCAGGTTGTTTGTTTTACATCTGGGTGTTTGTGAGCAGTGCAGCAGGTGCTTGTGTCATTGCCTCGTGGCTGCTTTCAGTGAATGTTTAATACCAGTCAGCAATATCCTGGCTTGAGTCTGGGCCACACAACCCAGTGACTGAAAACATGATTCACTATCATGGGCAAGATAACACACTGACAAGTCCTGATTCCTGACCACCCCATCCTCGTTAGTCAGCTCCTGTGACCAGCATGGGATACGGAGGACTGTAACCGACCGGAATCCCTAAGGGTTGTTCTCTTCACTACAAGCCATATACTGTAAATCTTGAAATTAGTGCCTCCAAATTAATACGACTGCTGACACCGAGCCAAAAATGCGACTCCCCCCACCCCATCCAAAGTGGAAAGATACACAGCCTTGCCTTAATCCTATCAAATACAAATAGCACTGCTTATAAGCACCGAGTAAAGCATTTCCGTAATAACAATAAACATTGTTTTGTTAAAAACAACACAGTTATATGTTTTTTCTGTTGACTGGCGCTAAGGAAGTTCGAAGGCAATAAAATAATTGAACCAACAACAGATCACTGATTGGAATGGTCAATGATGCCTAGTTTGACACGAGTGGGTAGAGCTCTTGACCCCAGCACTGATAACTCACTGTAAGCCTATTGTGTAATTCCTTTTCTTTAAATGACTTAAATCTTGTTTGTGTATATATTCAAGTTGGTATTTCCGCTATCCAAAATGTGCGGTAAGGCTGTCTTATTGTTGATAGTCATTTTGGAGACATAAATGCAAAGTTTCATAAATGCAAACAAAGACCACTCTCATTTTTTCGCATTTTATTCACGCTCGCATTAATTTGAAGATTTACAGTAGTTGTAGAAGTTGGACACAGCCTCAACAGTCTTTTCTTTTTAAAGGATGTCCACATTCCACATTAGCTTTGGCTCACTGTTAGGTTATCATATTATTTTTGTGTCACCGTTTTGCTTTTCAACACCCCTGGGTTTGTCAGCTGTTTGATTGCACTGTCAGCATTATGACCGCTTTCACACAGGGCCAAGTCAGTGCTGAAAGCATTACCTGTATGTCAACACATATTACATCTTGGCTAGTTAGGTGGGGTCGTAGAGAAAACATGCTTTGTCAGCAAATAATCGGGAATGGTGTCGTGTTCCTCGTACACAGCATAGAACAGCTACATTGGCTGACCAGTGTTCTTCATTGTGTTGTCGTGTGGCGTGCTTCAAACTGTGGTGTCTGTCATGTCCTGGTGAAGGGAGGTCACTGTAGTGTGACGTTAAGCTGTGGTTTGTGACGTAGTTCATGTTCCTAGGTTAACATGTAGAATTAACATTAACAGTGTCAAGTAGGTTTCCTTCATGGTAGTCTTGCATATGTCCATTGTTTATGCTAATGAAAAGTTATAATTAATTAATCAGTTATTGAACATAAACAAAATTACAAATCATTTTACAAATGTGAATAATTATGATAAAAAATGTAATTATGATTTCACTAAACAATGTCAACTGCATGCAGTAAGATTAGAACTTTTGCATTTGAATGTGTAAAGTGTGTCTGCATGAGATCTACAGTTTAGTACAGTGTATTAATTCCAAAGCCCTTCTCCTCAAAGACGTGGTTGTTTTTTCAGGGAGCAGTGCATCTGGTAGCAGCAAGAAGGAGAAAGAAAAGTCCGACCGAAAATCTGCTAGTCCTGCTGGGAGCGGCGGCGGCAGTGACACTGACACAGCCAGCCTAGCGAGCGCGCGACGAGGTGCCCCCAGCGATCGCAGCCTCCCCCCACCTCCTGGGCCTCTTGCACAGATGCCAGCAGACCTCAGTGGGAGCAGGCAGTCCTTTAGAATGGCCATGGGAAACCCATGTGAGTTCTTTGTGGATGTCATGTGATTGGTCACATGTCCAGGTCATGTGACTGACTCCAGAGCCAATCAGCTTGATTGTATTGCATGCAGAGTGATTGAGCAATTCACCAGTGAACCAGAACTCGTCACTTGAGTGTAGAGTGAATCGTTATACTGCAGACTACTTATACGCAGTTTTATAACTTATGTCCAAACTTGTGGAAGATCGGAACAACAGTTTGGCTCCAGAACACAATGTTCGTCCGAAGGATCTGATTTGAAACAATGTCTATCTATTTTCTTTGATCATTTTCAGCCTACTGTGTTACTACATATGCGCATTCTTGTAAACCTGTGTGTATTTAATGCATGACTACGGTGTTGTTATTTATTGTAGCTCTTCTAGAGATTGAGGACATACCGACCACGATTGACTGACGGAAAGTTGCTGCCTGTCTGCCACCTGCCCGTTGCATTCTTCCCTCCGCCCGTTGCCCGCCCGCCCGTAGCCCGCCCGCCATCTCACATCTAACCCACTTCGTTCTTCTAACAACGCTAACCCTTCTACAGTGCCCGCCCGCCTCGTTCGTTCGTTCGCTCTCTGACGCTCTTTCCTTCCCATCATGCAATTAACCCTGCTGCATAAACCTCTGTTGGACTTCTCAAAGCCTTGCTTTGGATTTCACATGGGTGGGTGTGCACCAATAGACATGATCGTGGTTAGTCATGTGACGTGTCATCATGTGATACCTAGCACCGAGGACAGACCGGCCAATGAATCCTGTCCATGAGAGAGAGAGAGAGAGAGAGAGAGAGATCACAACATTGTATACAAAGTTATTTTTGAAGAAGCCAGTAGGTGTGTAGCTTGACTGAATGCTGTAGAAGACGTGAATGCTGGAAATTGGTTTTCAGTTTCCACAACAGTTACTTCCCTTTGTTTCAACTCGTCTTTCGTTTCCATATTCACTTTCCTCACTCACCTTATGCATGCTTTCCAAATGCTTGTGTAACCATTGCCAAAATTAACACTGTCAAAACAGAGTGCAGTCTGCTTGATCACAAATACTTTTTCTATTCTTTGCCTGTCTATTGCTGTTCTGTTCACATCTGCTTGTCTGCATGCGTTATCTTTAATAAACTAACTCATGCATAATTCTTTCATGGGGTGTTGATAAAGAGGACTTTATCTAATGGTTAAATCTAATCCAGTTTTGGAAGAAGCGAAACATAGGTTGATTTTGACACCATTCGGAAAGAATTCTGCAAGCATGGCAACCCACACCCAAGCCCCATTCTAAGCATGGCCTGTCATCCTCAGCACTGCCCCTCCCACCTATCCCAGCATCCTTTTGGCATGCAATATTCCGTCTCAGTGGCCAGCATGTCCGTCATCAAACACTCATGATGACCTCATTATCTGCTGACGGTGACGTCATCGTCATGAGTTTGACCTGAGAAACATATCAAAGTGTCCAGCTGCATCCAATTTCGAGCTAAATTAATTGAACTTTCATGCAATGGTGTGAAAGTAGAAATATGTTTATTTTATAATTTATGTTTAAGCTTTATTTCAGGTTTCGACAATCAAGTTTTATTTGAACTGGAAATTGTCTTATTAGTTCAAATTGTCTAATTATATTGGGAGGGTAGCCACCTGGCATAATTTCATTAATTTGATAGTGATAATATAAAAATCCCTAATGAGGACATTTTTGGAAATTTTTGCTATTATTGGCATAATTTGAATTATCCTGGAAGAAATAAAATTGAACTGAATAAAGTGTTTTCCTTCCATGAAGGATCGTAAGTATGAAGGTGATTTAAATCAAATTCCATAATAACTACGTAAGTTTCGGAATTCTATTAGTGTTAGCATAATTCATTGTTAAAATAAATTTCTGAAAGTTGTTGTGCCTTGATAAGATAATGGATGTTGAACAGCTGGAGGTCATTTGTCAAACGTCAGTCGAAGACCGACTTAAAAGGTGAACTGTTTGTCGTCTTCTATACCCCTTGCTTTTGCAGGCCATGTTCTTACAAGCAGTTCCTCAGTTACGTACTACACTGACGCGTGTGCAGTTTACGTACATGCTACGATGTGTACATAAGTCGTCGAACATGCTACGATGTATGCATAACTTATCGAATATGCTTCAATGTACGTAAGTCCTACATTATATTTGTAAGTCAATCATTGTGGCACAAATTGTGAGGCCTGCACAAATAGTATGCGTAAGTCCTACATGCTACGATTGATTAATTTACGTAATATATTAGACATACGTCACACGTACATGTTACGATGAGTTATGTCATACATGTGTGTGTAATGTCTTATGGACATGCTAAGATTGAGTTATGCATGGTAGTCAAATATGTTTACGTTGAAAACAAGAGAAAATTGCTCAACGTGGATAATAATGAGTTTTAGTCTTTGACATGGTGGTATATTGTTACTTCTGTAATTCTGATGAATTGTTTGTAAGTTTTCTTTTCATGTTTGCATACATACTCATGGTATGGTAGTTTACGATTTAGTTAGAGCAGTAGTTGATAGAAATTGTTTCGATAATTGTAACGAGAGCAACAACTTGGGATTGAACCTGAGACAGTACAGCTACTATTTCCATTGGTTTCTGGGTTGAGTGGTTTTCTCTTGTTAATGAATGCCTTGTACAAATGCAGAACACCAGTGTATGACTGCTAGAGTGATAGTGCGAATGAATGCAGTGGGAGTGCATGGTACATAGTATGCAAGACCGGCTGACTCTAGTGGCCGTTAGTGAGAAACCTGCTCGGATGGACTATGCTATTTATCTTGACAACTTTTAACCTTTTGTACAGACTACATCTGCTATTGTATATTATTTTCTGTCCTTGTACAAAGCTTCTTCACCTGTACAGTTTTACTATGTGCTTTTTTATGTTGATGAGAGTTGTCTCCCTTTGTCAAGTACGAAGTTGTGATAAGACATATCGATGATTTTAAACGAGTGTTGGCATGAACACATTGCTCTGCTGATAATCTGGTGTCCATCCATTTAACTTGCTCTTGTGTGCATCACTTATTGTTTGTTTCAACAAGTATATTTTATATGTCACTATTACAGCCTAATGTGTAGACTTGGTTGAGATTGTTTGCCTACTTGTTATGTAACGTAAACCTGGCGCCGATTCTGAAATAGATATCTGAGCTTATTTCTGAAATCGAGAGAAACCTGAACTGTGAAGATATATGAATATTGTCAACTTGATTTGTTGTCTCTGTTATTGTGTATCCAATCAACCATCATCTTCCATCATGTCCGGGAGTGGGGTAGCCTAGTGGTTAAAGCGTTCGCTCGTCACGCCAAAGACCCGGGTTCGATTCCCCACATGGGTACAATGTGTGAAGCCCATTCTGGTGTCCCCTGCTGTGACATTGATGGGATATTGCTAAAAGCAGCGTAAAACCAAAGTCACTGGCTCACTCTATCATGTCCAGGTGAACTGTCTCTGTTTCCCGACTTGGGTGCTAGTTGTCCTCGACATCATCGCCAAAACATCAGAACAGGACCTTTCCCGTCTACAGTGCAATATCCTTGCTTTACCATATAGCAGGTCCCACATACAAACCACTTGAAACAGAAGTTTGTAATGAGCCTTTACAATCAACGCACAAGTTTTAGAGCTGCTTTGTTGTAGTTACAAGCTGGACTTTTACTTCAGTGTTAAAGAGCGGATATATGTTTTAATTTATTATCAGATCTCGACTCATTGCCAAATTTTATGTTTTTGCCTATATTTTACCTTCTTTCACCAACTTCAACCACAGAGCTGATGAGAACTTAAATATTTGTCAAATTCAGTTGCTACTTACGGCCTGGTCATTCATTATGGGGGAGGGAAGGCCGGTGAGATTAGGGGTGGGGGAGGGGGAGGGGGTGTCAATAGAAAATGTCACAGGGAAACAGAGGGTGGGGGTCACAAAATGCATCACAAGTATGTAGGGGGAGGAGAAGAGAGAAGGGAAAATGACTTTTTTTCCAAATAAAAACAATGACCAGTCCCTTATCTAAATGAATGAGTGGTGATCTGTCTCTTTTCTCATTTGAAGGGGCACAAAGATGAGGAAGATTAGCATTACAATAAATTCTACCTCATAAGTGATTTTTGTGTGAAATATTTATGCTTATATGACAGAAAGTTAGATAGTTGGTTGAAATTCTATGTCAATTTGCCCGGGGGAGAGCGAAGAAGTCCTTGCCATTTCGAAAAAGACTAAGGACTTCTAAGATTTGAATCATCTTTCGTAGTTGTGTTTTCTCGCAGACTGACCTGACATGAAGCGATAGGACCATTTTTGATAAGACATGATTACACCATTTAACCTGAAGCCACCAATCTGGTTCAGGCTTAAATTTAATGATGAGAAGTTACTTGACTGCATGTGGTAGGTTAGTCACCATTACGTTGGCCCAGTGAACTGATACCAACCTTTTGTGGAGTCCTGTTTTAAGGAAATCATTCACGAACCTGTATTCCTAGAGTACAGGGTATTGTTGTTATTTTCATGTTTCATTGCCATGCTATTGTGCAACTCTCATACTATACTGAGGGAAAGAAGTAAAGGAACACATTCATATGTTTGATGATGGAAAGAAGTAGAGGAACACACGTTTGACAACATCGTAAAGTTTCCCAAAGATGGCAGCCATTTTGCTGACATAAAGGCTATAGGTTGTACACAGCAGTTAACTTTCTCTACATATTTTGCTGTCCCCTTATTTCTTCCCATGAGTATATGTACATCATAACCTTACAGAGGCTCTTAAACCACTTACAGAGGCTCTTAAACCATGCTCTTTCGTTAGGGCTCTTAGACTAAGCTCTTGCAGGGGCTTTATTATGTTCATATGCAGATAGGGAAGCTATGAATGACTATTTATAGAAATGTTGCCTTACGTAGGGTTATTTTTGTAGTGTAGTGGCTGGTTGAGAGCATGCAGAGTGCGTCCGAGCAGGTCATGTGCTTGATTGTGTAAACAGTTTTTGTAAAGAAAATCTGAGTTGACTGTAGACATGTGTAAATGTCACCAAATTGTCATAATAAACGAATATTCAAAGATATTGCTTTCCTTTGTTCTCATGGAATCACAGGCCTACCAAGGACAACCTGCAGAGAGCAACCAAACTAATGAACATGCAGACACTTTGAATAGAAATAGCCACACAAATTACAAATAGTACACAATCCCAAACAGTGTCATCTCCATTGAAGATGGACGGCCCCCATGGTCAAGTGGCAGAGCATCTGCCCGGAGGAAGGTCCAGGGTTCGATCCCAGGCTACGTCATACCAAAAGACCTTAAATGATGGTACTTGTTGTTTCCCTGCCTGGCACTTAGCTTAAAGGAGCTGAAACAAGGACTGGTCGGCTCGGAGTCGGTATACTGTGTCTGATAGGGGTGTCTATGTTAAACTGCACCGTGGTATCTCAGTGGGCTGCACTGTAAGATCTGCATAGGTCTGGACTATTACATGCAGACACACATATATTTTGGATTCGACGTTAAGCCCCATTTCATCTCCCCTCCATTGAAAATGTGTCAGGTTCGTATCATTACGATGCAAACCTGATGGGGAGGAAAGCCTAAAGTGATGCAGGTCTTATCCAGTTTTCCACTTTGGTAAAAGACAAGAATGGCTATGGTGCCAACAGACCCAGAAACATGAAGGGGGCGAACCGGGATTGGCACCCACAAGTTCGTGTGGATTAATCTTTGGATATTTTCACAGGAGCATTTCAGCAATTCTCAATGTTGATTGGTAAATTGAAGCCCTGATGTCTCATTTGTGAGACGTTCATATTGACAACATGACATCTGAACAATAGGCTGCCTTCAGTCACTTACACCATTCATTCAGGACTTGATGTAAGAGGCAACTAACAGGCTCGGGTGGTCAGGAGGATGCATGTCATATCATGTCTCAAATGCGCGGACCGATGCTCATGATGTCAGTCACTGGATTGTCTGGTCAAGGTTGAATATTACAGACCGTTATAATATAGCTGGAATAATACTGAGAGCGATGTTAAACAACAACTAAACATTCACTGGTGACTGACAATCCATAATTCCTCATGGCTCAGTGGTTATTCTCTAAATCCAGGGTCTGATTTCAGGCCAGCAGAGAGCAACCTAACTATGGAATATGTACGCACTTGACACAGCCACACAAATTACAAACACGGCACAATCCCCATACAGTGTGCATAGTAATAAGAACATTGCACAATTTCAATATGTGCACCCCGTTTGTTGTGTCTGCATGCTTTTCTGTTTGGTTCCATTGAAAATGTGCCAGGTTCTTATTGCAGGTGAAGTTGTTGGAGACATGGTTTTGTTTGTTGTTTTACGCCGCACTCAGCAATATTCCAGCTATATGACAGCGGTCTGTTAATAATCGCGTCTGGACCAGACAAACCAGTGATTGATATCATGAGCATCTATCCACGTAATTCTGATCGGTGACATACATCAACCAAGTCAGCGCACCTGACCACCCGATCCCGTTAGTCGCATCTTACGACAAGTTTAGTCGCCTTTTACGGCAAGCATGGGTTGCAGAAGGCCTTTTCTACCCCGGATCTTCACGGGTCTGGAGACTGATGGAGATGCAATGTGCCTCGGACAGAAAATGGAACATAAATAAAGGGACAGCCATTGGTCTTTTCAAGCAAAGTGTACTTTGGATAAAAAGTGATGAGATTTTAATTTGTAATCAACATATTACCATTGGCCGATGGACAGTTACAAAGCATGAACAGTTTTATCAATCGTTAACAAAGTATTTTGGGGTATTGAGATGAAAAAGATGAAGGAATATCACTTACTGTAGATGCTCGATTAATTGACGATTGGGGCCGCCGCCATGGTCTGATGGTAGAGCGGAAGGTCAGGGGTTAGATCCCTGCCGCGTCATACCAAAAATATGTTACTTGTTGTTACCCTGCCTGGTGCTCGGTAAAGGGGCTAAAACAAGTACTGGTCGGCTTGGAGTCAGTATACCTTGTATGAGTGGGGAATTCATGTTAATCACTGTAGAGAGGATGGGTGGCTCACGGCGTGATATTAAATCAAAACCTAACAGCTGATAGGGGGCTTGGTGATTATTGCAGACAATCACTTCTGCAAGCCCCACATATACAATGACCCCTGGAGAGTCTGGGCAAGACTACAGATCCCCAACAACTTATACATGGCGACTAAATAGATCAGGTGGTCAAGCTTGTATTACCAGTCACTGGATCGTCTGGTCCAGACTTGATTATTTACACCCCCACCACCATAGATCTGGAATATTGCAGTGTAGCGTTAAACAGGAAGGTGGTCAAGCTTGTATTACCAGTCACTGGATCGTCTGGTCCAGACTTGATTATTTACACCCCCACCACCATAGATCTGGAATATTGCAGTGTAGCGTTAAACAGGAAGGTGGCCTGAGGTCTTACCTCACATTTACAATTTTTACACTCATCCACCTTTGTGTGTGTGTGTGTGTGTGTGTACGTGTGTGTGTGCGTGTACGTGTGTGTGCGCGTGCGTGTACGTGTGCGTGTGTGCGTGTGTTTTTTAGTGTTTTATATTGCTAGCTCACTGAGATAACAAGGATACCCCACCCCACACAGTATACTGAGCGCCAACCAGGGTAACAACAAGTACCATCTTTTTAAGACTTTTGGGCCAGGGATCGAACCACCAACCTTCCGATCTCTGGGCAGATGCTCCACTAGACCGCAGAGGAGGTCTCGTTTAACAACAAACATGGTCTACTGATCAGAACAACAAAATCCAAAGGAATCACGATAAACAAATGTCTACTAAATAACATCTGCTGTTACTGTGACTAACATGTAGCACAAGATAGTTGATTTGTCCATTATTCAAGGGTTTAACTCCCCTCCCGCATTGGTTAGGTTTTAGTGTTTGTTTGTTTGTTTTTTTGCTTGTTGTTTAACCCCGTAATGATCATTAATCGAGCCATATGATGGTGATTCCTAAAAAATCTAGTCTGGACCAGACAATGCAGTGATTGACATCATGAGTAGTGATGTACGTAGTTGGCAACCAAGTCAGCGAGTATGACCACCCGATCCCGTTAGTCGCCTCTTAGGACGAGCATTGGTTGCAGAAGACCAATTTTAATCCAGATATTCACAGGGCATGTGCGCTATCACAAATAACAAGTGCTCGTTTCCCAAGTCATCAGCAACCGGTTGTTTACCGTTACACGCATGCTCAGCTCCCATTTTCTCCAAGTTTCCTCAAATTCGATTAATTCGCTAAAAGTGACATCTAACCCATACCCTACCCAACAACTAACCCTAAGGATCGTAAAGGGGTGTTTGATTCCGAATGGTGCTGAACCCTAAGGATCGTAAAGGGGTGTTTGATTCCGAGTGATGCTGAACCCTAAGGATCGTAAAGGGGTGTTTGATTCCGAGTGATGCTGAACCCTAAGGATCGTAAAGGGGTGTTTGATTCCGAGTGATGCTGAACCCTAAGGATCGTAAAGGGGTGTTTGATTCCGAGTGATGCTGAACCCTAAGGATAATGCCGAATTATGCTGGGGTGTTTGATAGGACAGGGGTACAAACCCTAAGGATCGTAAAGGGGTGTTTGATAGGACAGGGGTACAAACCCTAAGGATCGTAAAGGGGTGTTTGATAGGACAGGGGTACAAACCCTAAGGATCGTAAAGGGGTGTTTGATAGGACAGGGGTACAAACCCTAAGGATCGTAAAGGGGTGTTTGATAGGACAGGGGTACAAACCCTAAGGATCGTAAAGGGGTGTTTGATAGGATAGGGGTACAAACCCCAAAGATCGTAAAGGATGAGGCGAGTTGAAATGGGCTTTAAAATCGCGTTCAAGATTCTTGCACTTATATAGCGACACCCATGCATGTGTGTGTGTGGCTGTTTGTACTAGTCCGGACTAATGCCTTTTTTATGGTGCTAGCCCACTGAGATACCATGCTGCAGTTTAAGAGGAATACCCCACTCAGACACAGTTTACCGACTCCGAGCCAACCAGTCTTTGATTTAGCCCCTTTGTGCCGAGTGCCAGGCAGGGTAACAACAAGTACCATCTTTTAACATCTTTAGGTTTGACACGGCCGGGGATCGAACCCACCACCTGCAACTCCCCGGGCAGGCGCTCTATCCACCAGACCACAGCGGCGGAAAAGGGATCCAAGGTCAAATGATGGAGTTTGGGGTAACGCACTCTAACCAGCCAACCCCAACATATGTAACCCTGACGTGGAGGAACGAGAGCGAGATCTGTGAAGCAATTAAGAAATAGCCTACACAGAGCTGGGTGTATCCTCTGTGGAAGTGAGCGAAACTCCGGGTCGCTAATTTGGACTAACAGACCGCCGTCATATAGCTGGAATATTGCTGAGTGTGGCGTTAACCCTCTGGATGCCGAGGTTTTTTTCTGACGCACATTTTCCTAAGATCTGAAAAGTTAAGGTTGTGCGAGAATTGCACTCACGCGGCACTGGATCTACCTCCGGCTATAAAATTAGGCAGGGATGTAGAATATTAAATTTCCTATCTGATGGTGTAAATGTAACTGCACATATTAAATCGGTTTGAAAAAAGACATTGCAAAGTGTTGTCCGAGAATTTATTCTGCGTTGAAAAACAGCAGATTTCCCCGCTTTTTATCATACACCCATAAAAGTACTGTGCGACGATTTTTTTAATTTAGCTGTTTTACGGAAACTGTGAGCGAACAAAATACTGCCTTATATCTGAAGCCATAAATATATATCAAATGGATTGATATGCTTATGTTTAATGTAATACATTCAATACAAATATAGCCTGCCATAAATGACGAAAACTGATTTACCTCTATAACGTCAAAAGACGACAGAGAGGTTACACACGTACAAAGACAAGGGGGCATAACTCCGCTATACTTAGCACTAGTTTATTGTAACTCGGGCCACTTGGTAAGAATTAGCTGTGGATAAGGGTAATATATTTTCGTGGTGATTTGTTCACGAGGAAGCAAACTATACAGAGGGTTAAACAACAAACAAAGAAATAAACAAACCTGCCTCTGACTGACCACAGGACCATGTAGCTAATATTGATAACAAACAAACTCGCAGACGACGGCCTCGTCTACGAGTTTTTTTGCGAATTTGTATATTATTAGTATTAGTTACATGGTCCCGTGGACTGACTGACCAACAGACATTGTATTATACATGCGGTCCTGTGTCGAAAGCTAAACTTTGAGGAAGGATGAAAATCGAAGCCAATGACCCAGCGTGGACTCAATGTAGTTTGACAGCTTATCAGCACAAATTAATGCTTGGATAGGGTGGTCAGGCTTGCTTACTTGGAGGATGCATGTCATATAATATCCCAATTGCGTGGATCGATGCTCATGATGTCAGTCACAGGATTGTATGGTCCAGACTCGATTATTTACAGACCGTCGTCATATAGCTGGAATATTGCCAAGTGCGGCGTAAACAACAAACAAACAAACAAACACAAATTTATTAAATTTGTTTCAGAAATAAAAGCATTTGGATTATTTGTTGTTGACTTATCTGCAAGGCCACAACGAACACTTATCATCATATGTAAACATTCGTTCCCGGTAGTTGGAATTTAGCTGGTAAAACTTAACATTTTCTCCTTACATTCCCACCTTTGCAATAAAGATAAAACTTGTATCCAGGCTGTGAATGTAGACTACAAATTTCGAACACTGTGAACACACTGAGTCCGCCCCGGCATTTTATTGAAGAATGGTGGTGCTTAGGGTCACGAATTTTCCTGTGTATTTTAATCCTGAGATGATTTGGTTTGTTGTTTACGCCATTCCGCAATATTCCAGCTCGGTTCCTGAGATGATGAAAATTATACATATTCATTCCACTTATTGTCAATTATTAGTTAAATTTGGTGAACCAATATACTCTGGAAAAATAAATAATTGTCTTACAGTGAAATCACTGAGAAGTGGCGGATCAGTGTCGGTGTATTTGAAGTTCTATTCACACACCGCTCATTGCTAAATTGTGCTTGAAATAAAAGACAAGGCAATGACAATGTGCTTTGTTCCCCATGCCAATCTTCTAAATTGGAAGAGATGCGAAAACGGTGCCTCATCCTATTTTTGTACTTCCGTCACTGTCGTCTCGCCTCTGGATCTAGCTTCAGACCAATATGGCGGTGGTCACGTGACGTTATAGATAATATATCAACGTAATATAAGTCATTTTCTTTCTGAAACTCCTTTAAAAAAACATTCCGTGGCCTTATTAGTACACGTAAATTAGGAGTGTAATTATGGCATTTCTTCAATTCCAAATCTGTCCCCATACACTGACACATTGGGCAGCAAACGTCATCTTTTTGTTGACCCGTTTTCTGGCCGAATATCAACAGGAATTTGACCACATAAAGCGTCTTTGTCAGCTGTCTCGGGACCAAGGTCACAGTTCAAGTACAGAGCGTGTGACGTCATCATCGCCAGTTCTGACGTCATAGCGGTTTCAAGTCGGCTGTGGTTAGCCCAACAAGCTCGATCGGCCCCGTCTCTAACATCACGAATGAGCAATCGAGTCACAATTTGTAAATTCCTGTACATATTCATGTTAAATCTGGCATGTTCAATTCCCTTCGGGAACCTCGAAAAATGTTTGGGTATGACTAGGAAAATTACATCTGACATTATATGTGTATTTGTATGCAGTCGGTAGCGAGTTGTGTGTTATAAAACAGAGATCGTGTGTTCGAATCCTTGTGTGTAACAATCATTTTTCATTATCTTTTGTAGATAATATACATGCATAGCTGAATGAATCTTTTACTGCTGCGTCAAATTTTATAAGACATCATTAGAGCAATGCACGTCCCTTCCCGCATCTCGCCACCCAGAGTTCGAATCCTTCATTGAAACAATCTTTTGCAGATATATAGTTAAATGAATGTTTTACCGTGGGGTTAAACATGGAAAAAATGCACGTGGAAAGCAGGAGAAATGTAAATTATTTCTTTGCTACACCTCATAGTCAGGATCAGACTTGAAACCACTGTATCAAACTTGGTTTCTGGTAAGGGCTGTTTTCAAATATTCTCTGTTGCTTCAGTCAGTTCTATCATATTGAACTGCAGACTGCACTCAGCCCCTCTCACCACAAACAAAGGAAGCTGGTTACCGAAACGGCCATTCTTCAGAAGTTAGTCAGCCGCTTCAGTCAGTCAGTGAGACAATGTTTGTTTGGTTGGTAACGCCGCACTCAGCGATATTCCAGCTACACGACAGCGGTCTGTAAATAATCGAGCCTGGACCAGACAATCCAGTGTTTGAAATAATAAACATCGATGATGACATGCCTCAACCAACTCAGCGAGCCTGACCACCCGATCCCGTTAGTCGCATTTTACATGCAGCAAGCATGGGTTGCTGAAGGCCTTTTCTAACGGACGGGTCAGTGAGACAATGAATGCACCTGTATTGAGCAATAGCATAAGCAAGCAACGCAAAGCAAGCAAACAAACACGCAAACAAGCAAATCAATCATATACATGAATATAATGCGTGCAGTCAATCAAGACAAACCAGTGGTCGATAGCATGAGCAAAAGTCTATACACCACCAGGATGCACAGCACAGCACAGCACAGCACAGCACAGCACACAAACGCCGACGTCACATATCTTAACCTGATTGTAAGCTTAGCGATGTTGCGGCCAGCATTTAGGGTTCTGTGGTGGTTTTCTGGCCCTGAATCCCAACGAAAATCTGTAGCTTAAGTTTTGTAATTTAGTAGCTAGCCTCTCATTACTTGAACAGTACACAATCGGGTCTGTATTGTCTCAGAGGGCCTTTATAAAAGAAGAATTGTAATGGTAACGGGTTCTCTGTGTTATTTCACTTTTTACAAATATATATTGCAGTGATTACATATGTTAACACCGCTGGGGTTAAAACATGAGTGAGAACTATCGCTAGGCCCCCCTCGTCACATGGCCGAGGGGGGGGGGGGGGGGGGGGGGGGGGGGGAGAGAGACATTCATTGAGCCCAAGAGATAATCCCCCCTTGGATTTATTACATTGCATATATTTCTTGATGCTTTTTTTTAAGGTTTGAAGAGTAGTCTCCCTTTGACCCTTAACGTCTTAGGTTGTAAGTGTTAATTTTTTAGTTTTAAGTTTTGACATGACATGTGCGACAAAGATACCAAATAGTGTAAACTTTTCCGCATAATAAATTCGCCAAATATCTTTCTGCTAACCTAATATGACACTGTATACGGCAACCAAAGACACCACAACTAATAATATTCCAGCTATATGACGGCGGTCTGTAAATAATCGAGTCTGGACCAGACAATCCAGTGATTAATATCATGAGCATCGATCCACACAATTGGGATCAATGACCTGCATCAATCAAATCAGCGAGCCTGACCACCCGATCCAGTTACTCGCCTCTTACGCCAAGCATAATCGCCTTTTACGGCAGGCATTGGTTGCAGAAGACCCATTCTACCCCGGATCTTCACAGGTCTTTTTTCATGTAGTTCGTTAGCTATAGGAAATGCGCCTGGTCAATATAACATCGCCTGAGTGATACATTACCGTAGTCACCAAAATGATCGCTACTGAAAACTTACTATTCTCTCATTTAAAACTGATATCTATCTCCTGTCACGTACCTTCGTATCTTTATCCGGATCAATGACCCTGTTATTTTATTTACCGTTTATGCCGAAATTATTACGTCTCCTTGGTGATAGATTACCGCAGTCATCAAATAGGATCACTAATGAAACTAAATATCCTCTCTAAAACTGAGCTATATCTTCTACCGTGTACCTTAGTATATTTACTAAAACTTCGCATATGAATGTTTACCGTATGTACCAAAGTAAATGTCATGTTCCTTGTCTGAACACTTTGCGCAGTTTACCGTATATGCCCTATGTATGTACTTCTCATTCTCTGAAATTGTTGTTGACAAACTAATGTTATTTGTGGTGTATACAGATTTATTATTAAGATGCTAATGAATGCAACTGACCTCAAACAACACATAGGTACAAGATATTTATGAAAAAAACTACAGTATCTTCTGAGTAGATTCCCATAGTTGTTTAGTAACAAAAGACAACTGATCACAGGACAGATAACTACAACTACAAACAAAAACAACAAACACAATGTTAGGTCTCCTACAGGCCTATAGGTTTTAATACAATTAGATCTCCTACAGGCCTATAGGTTTTAATACAATTAGATCTCCTACAGGCCCATAGGATCTAATACAATTAGGTCTCCTACAGGCCCATAGGTTTTTATACAATTAGGTCTCCTACAGGCCCATAGGATCTAATACAATTAGGTCTCCTACAGGCCCATAGGTTTTTATACAATTAGGTCTCCTACACGCCGATAGGATCTAATACAATTAGGTCTCCTACAGGCCCATAGGTTTTTATACAATTAGGTCTCCTACAGGCCCATATAATTTATTACATTTAGGTCCTATAGGCCCATATGATTTAATACAATTAGGTTTCCTACAGACCCATAGGTTTTAATACAATTAGGTCCTATAGGCCCATAGCATTTAATACAATTAGGTCCTATAGGCCCATAGGTTTTAATACAATTAGGTCTCCTACAGGCCCATAGGTTTTAATACAATTAGGTCTCCTACAGGCCCATAGAATTTAATACAATTAGGTCCTATAGGACCATAGCATTTAATACAATTATGTCTCCTACAGGCCCATAGCATTTAATACAATTAGGTCCTAAAGGCCCATAGAATTTAATACAATTAGGTCCTATAGGACCATAGCATTTAATACAATTAGGTCTCCTACAGGCCCATAGCATTTAATACAATTAGGTCCTAAAGGCCCATAGAATTTAATACAACTAGGTCATATAGGCCCATATGAGTTAATACAATTAGGTCTCCTACAGACCCATAGGTTTTAATACAATTAGGTCTCCAACAGGCCATAGAATTTAATACAATTAGGTCCTATAGGACCATAGCATTTAATACAATTAGGTCTCCTACAGGCCCATAGCATTTAATACAATTAGGTCCTAAAGGCCCATAGAATTTAATACAAATAGGTCATATAGGCCCATATGATTTAATACAATTAGGTCTCCTACAGACCCATAGCATTTAATACAACTAGGTCTCCTACAGGCCCATAGCATTTAATACAATTAGGTCCTACAGGCCCATATGATTTAATACAATTAGGTCTCCTACAGGCCCATAGAATTTAATACAACTAGGTCTCCTACAGGCCCATAGCATTTAATACAATTAGGTCCTACAGACCCATAGGTTTTAATACAATTAGGTCTCCTACAGGCCCATAGAATTTAATACAATTAGGTCCTATAGGACCATAGCATTTAATACAATTAGGTCCTAAAGGCCCATAGAATTTAATACAATTAGGTCCTACAGGCCCATAGCATTTAATACAATTAGGTCCTATAGGCGCATAGCATTTAATACAATTAGGTCCTATAGGCCCATAGCATTTAATACAATTAGGTCCTATAGGCCCATAGCATTTAATACAATTAGGTCCTATAGGCCCATAGCATTTAATACAACTAGGTCTCCTACAGGCCCATAGCATTTAATACAATTAGGTCCTATAGGCCCATAGAATTTAATACAATTAGGTCCTATAGGCCCATAGAATTTAATAAAATTAGGTCCTATAGGCCCACAGCATTTAATACAATTAGGTCCTATAGGCCCATAGCATTTAATACATTTAGGTCCTATAGGCGCGTAGCATTTAATACAATTAGGTCCTATAGGCCCCTAGCATTTAATGCAATTAGGTCCTATAGGCGCATAGCATTTAATACAATTAGGTCCTATAGGCGCATAGCATTTAATACAATTAGGTCCTATAGGCCCATAGCATTTAATACAATTAGGTCCTATAGGCCCATAGCATTTAATACAATTAGGTCCTATAGGCCCATAGCATTTAATACAACTAGGTCTCCTACAGGCCCATAGCATTTAATACAATTAGGTCCTATAGGCCCATAGAATTTAATACAATTAGGTCCTATAGGCCCATAGAATTTAATAAAATTAGGTCCTATAGGCCCACAGCATTTAATACAATTAGGTCCTATAGGCCCATAGCATTTAATACAATTAGGTCCTATAGGCGCATAGCATTTAATACAATTAGGTCCTATAGGCCCCTAGCATTTAATACAATTAGGTCCTATAGGCCCATAGCATTTAATACAATTAAGTCCAACAGGGTCATAGGTTTTAACACAGCCCCAGTATCGTGACTACATATACATCATAGAACGGGTAGACTTTTCACTCAAGATATCAATCACTGAATTGTCTGGTCCATATTTGATTATTTAAGTGGTCATCTGGATTATTGAATGCAACCAGACAAACAAACATGGTTTTTTTCAAATCGAAATAGCCATGTATAATATGATATTGAACTGCATATCTCATAAAATAATGCACCGAGAACTGTGTGTATACTTCCGATAATAATAATAACCTCTGTGGTCTAGTAGACTGGGCATCTGCTCAGAGAGCTGTAGGCCGATGATTCAGTGCCCGACCGCGTCACACCAGAAGACTTAACAGATGGTACTTGTTGTTTCACTGCCTGGCACTCATCATTAATCGCATAATTATAGAATAACCCACGAACTCGGAACTTAAAACATTAATTTCACTCGTGACATATTTTCCGTAATCACTCGTACCTCGTGGGTTATTCTATTTATTACCCATATTCATATTAAAGACATGTTTCAAGAAAAAAACAATCAACTGTCGCCGATCAAGAATCAGCTGTTTTATATCAATCCGCGTGTGAAAAAACACTGTCCACTCATTCCAACCGCATTACTCAATTAACGTGTTGTTACGCGTGAAAAATATAGTTCTGTTAAAAATTGTAAAGATCACATTGTTGGAGTTATATTTCTGTCCGATTTACACAGCGTACACTATCTAGCATTGATAAAGAAGACAGGTTTCCAAAAAAGTTCATCAGGGTTTTTAATCAAAGCTTTTTTCGACAAGATCTCGTCGCTGACAGACAGCCCCCGTCGTGCATCGGCAGATACATGCACTTCACATTGAAAAGAGGAAACACGGAAAACCTGTCAATTTTTTCATGTGTCATTCGATAAAAATGCCAAAAACTGTATCAACAACATAGAAGGAATGTACAGAAGTCATGTTTGATTGAGAAAAGTTACGAAAAGTAGGTAAACTTTGAAAAATACGATTGCTGTCAGTGTCGGAAAGAATGACCCGACTTGACCCAGATTTGAGACAGCTGAAACCAAGTTGCAAGTTTATTCCGGACAAGAAATTCTGTAGACTACTCAGAGTCAGAATCAATGAGTATTCTTCTCTTCGGGGCCGGTAGATGACTGTCGACAGTGGAGTGACCCGAGTCGTTGGAAGAAATGGTGAAATTAAAAACCCCTCCATATATGGGCCCCGAGAACAGGGTGTGCACCGTGTGCAGGGAATGGACGTCGTGTGTGATTTGTGACAAGTGTGACTGATGGGAAACATGACACTGTGCAGATTGATGGGGAACTAGTGCATCTGGGATTCTGGGTGGATTTGACAAATACGCTTGTGGAGTGGATATAGAAGATGACAGGATTTTGTTGATATCTTGATGTTGTGATTCATTATTGTCGAATAACTGTTGATGGACTGGACGTTCTTGTGGCCAGAAACTTGCATAATTTGATGCGCTGGGACACCATTGTCGGATAAAGTTTGGATCATTCGTTTTCTAGCGCTGTGGTTCCTCAACCTTTTGTCTGAGGACGGTCCAGCCCTGGATGCCATGGTCTTCATGAGAGAGCCTAACTTGTTTCTACCAACAGGTTGGCGTTTTAACCAGGTGTTTTCGGATTTTACACCGAACTGTGTGTTTGGTGCAAGATAAAATGGACTCGCATCATTGCTAAAGTCTCGCGGGCGAACATCCCGATACAACTTGTATACTGCCACCGGACAACATTCATCCCCAGGTTGAGCCCACGCTTTGGGTGCCAAGTCACGGGATTGATCACCCTGTCATGTTTTTGACTGGCGTTCCAATTACTCTAAATATTCCTTATTATCGGAATCAGTCTTGAGTGTGACGTCGCCCCACTGCATGCTTCTGTGGGGCGTGGCCGACCGCAGTCCAAAGAAGACTGTATTGTTCCACCACAATGTTTTTAACACAGCATCTGGAGACTTAGTGCCAAGCTGTCCGGATTCACGGAGTTTATTCAGTTCCATGTCGGACACAGGATCAGCTCGCTGGGGTAAGTTTCCTTTTACTTGCTTTTTTAATGATTTTTGTTTTGATTTCAAAACCTCCCTCAGTTTAGCTAAGTGCATAGATTCGGCCAGCAGATGTTTGTAATCGTGTTGCTTGAGGTAACGCTCAATGCTAGCCTTGATTCCCTTCAGAGTAGACGGTTCGTATTCCGAACCATCTGATTTGCGTGCCGAAATGAAAAATTTACAAATAATAATGTAAAGTTCACTGGGGCTAATTTCTTCCACCTTTCTTGTGTCATTTAAACTTTCCTGTATATATTTGTGCACAAAATTCATATCAAGTTTAGTCTTTTTCATAGTGTTTTCGTTTTCATTGGCAGTTAAGAACTGTTCCATGTCATCATCGTTCACAAAGGCAAACCTGTCTGCATTCAGTCCGGTGTTTTGATTCGGGGGGTCGAAAAAGTCGTCAAACAGCAAGTCCTCTAGCACAGACGCTGGCAACCCCGGACTTGGTGGTGTTGTGTTTTGCGCACTAGAAACAGTCTCTGGCAAAACTCGCAATCTGAATCTTGGAACTTCTATCTGGCCATATGCAGTTTTGACAACAAATACATTAAATGTGTTCAGAGGTTGAATTATGCGAATAACTCTTCCTGTCAGATCTCCGTCCACTTTAACGGGGTCATTTACTTTGACAGGTGTCAAATGGTCAGCCATGTTTGTTTACAAACAACGCAGACGTATTTTTCTTTTTTGTAATTACGCTTATTGTAAACTAAAACTCGTGCGAAATAAATGCTTTATTCATTAAAATGTGAAATAATGTGGTTTATATGACTCTATGTTCTAGTCTTATAAATCTCGATTAAGTGAGATTGTAGCACTTGAAACATGTGAATGAATGCCCTGGATTTGTGAATGAACTCAATGAGAGAAAAATAGTCCCGTCGACCAATGAAAATTGACATTTGTTTAACTGACCAATCAGCTTCGAGAATCACTAATTGCACACTGCATATTTGAGCCCATATGGGTAATAAATAGAGCATTCATCACGAGCGTTTTTTAATATGGGAAATATCAACCGAGTCTTAGTTAATCGGTATTTGCCGAGCCTTTGGCCAGGCAAATACCGATTAACAGGACGAGGTTGATATTTCCCATATTTAAAAAAACGAGTGATGAATCCTCTATTTATCATTTAACTAAAGCATTTATCCATGACATAAGCTTATGACATAAAAACATGTATGTCATACCCCAATGACATAAGTATGCAAATTATATATGCAAATTAGCTAACCGGAAGAGAGAGTGGTTTGATTTGAAACTATATAATATATTATAAGTGAAGTTACACCAGAGATATAATCAGATTACACAGAATCGTTGTTGTTACCGTTATTAAAGTTTCAATTATTCAGCCAAAGTCTGTTCAAGTATTTTGTTTAAAATAATCCGAGGAACTTTTTTTCTCAGCGAATTGTTTATTTTGGTTTACATGGCTATGGAAAAAGGTATCACTACGCACGAGTGAGAATACGCACGTAAGATTTCGACAAGTTGCTGATGTTAATGTTTAATGCAATTATTCCTTAATTTGGAAGCAAAAATGTGAAAATGGTAAATAGAATTCATCCCTCGTGTTTTTTAATATGGGAAATATCAACCTCGTCCCGTTAATCGGTAAAACTAGATCTTTCACAGACGGCCTGAAACTGGGGACGTCAGTGCTCAAACACATGACGACATTTCCTTTGACCTTGTATCTCATAAACTTGGCTGTAATTCAGCTAACAGTGGCGTAAAGTCAAATCGCAGTTTGGCGTGAAAACCAATACGTTTTAAGAAATGTTTACAATTAAAAGGCCTCTGTTTCACAGACTCGCTTTGCCGGACTGGTACTAGTACCATAATTTCCTTTTAAAGGAAGAATGGGTTTGTGTTACCAAAACGTTTATCGAAAAGGGTTCTTCATTATGTAGAGAAATTATATAAGTCACGTGATGTTATGGCGGGCTTGGTCAGAAATGGAACAGACAACAGAATGTGAACTAAAACGTATTGCGCTAATCAAGAAAAGAAACGCACGCACGCACGCACGCACGCACGCATTTACATATGTATGCAGTGGGTTTTGTTTGAAACAGTGAGAAAGATATGTTACATGCTACAACTAGATCAACATTTCAAAAGGACATGGATTTTTATTTGATTCTGAAGCATTGTTTCAATATGCTACTATTCATTATCATCATAGACTAGTGACTGTTCCCTCCCCTGGGTGTAGACTTGTTCCTGGTATTGCTGCACTGAAGGTGGTGAGGCATTGGAGGAGTCGGTACACTTAAACAGTCTGGTTCCAAAAATGAAAACTAATTTTTTTATGGACACAAATATTATCAGCGGAGTATTCGAGGTACATTCGAGTTCTGTTTCCGATATGACAAACTGATGGTGAAGGATCATGGACACTGGCACAATTCTCCAGTACATGACCCTGGTCATATTCCTAGGAATTATCACCAAGGTGATAGTCACTCCAACAACAGGGCAACATTGTCAGCCTTTTATTTTAATTGGTACTAAATACCGGGCCATCTTGTATGACTTAATGCGAGTCCTATTTCATAAACATTCTTCCGAAGACATAGATTATTTACATTAGGGATCGGCTCGTCCATCCGTCTAAGGTTCCGCTTTGAATAATTATAATGAAAATCATCATCCGAAGATGTTTTATCTTATTTGTAAACCGAAAGAATCTTCAACACTTTCTGTGAATCTTAGGAAACGGACGTAAAATACATCTGGCTGGTGTACTTGAAAATGAGATTCTAAAAGCATAGTGATTTATTTAGTGTTTCACCCCCGAGCCTACAGCTACGAAGGTTTGATGTATATAAATGTAAAATCAACATTATTCTGTGTGTGAAGTCGGGGGAGTGGTTAAACATTGGTACATTTGTCTGTAACAAATTCATGAAAATGAGTTGGAAGCATTAATCAGAGAAATGTTGGATTACACTTTGAATATGTTTGTTTGTTTTTTAACGCTGCGCTCAGATATATTCCAGCGGTATGACAGCGGTCTGTAAATGATTGAGTCTGGACCAGACAATCCAGTGTTTGCTTTAGGATATGAATGATGTACACCTTATATGACACCAGGAACCCTTTGTTTGGGACAGATTTAAAATAATATATAAAATTTAAATCTTAGGTACACTAGACAGAAAATATAAGTTAAGTTTGTAAATAATAGACATGTATATATAAAAGAGATACCCCTTAATGCATGCCACTCTTACACAATTGAGATAACTTCATTTAATCGAATGATAGTGAGTTAGTGACTAAGGGTGGTTTTATGCTGCTTTTAGCTATACTCCAGCAGTATCATGAAGGGAGAAACCAGAAATGGGCTTCACACTTTGTACCCACGTGGGGATTCGAACATGCCTTCATATATATTCAGAGTTGTTATTTATCAAAAATATGCTTTGAAGATTTCGAGTATATAATTTTTTGTTTTGAATTGATGCGTTTGATACTACAAACCATGTAGTAATTAAAATTAGGTTTGTATGCATAGCAAATTATCTCAATTGTTTGCACACATATAAAATAAATATCAATACCCGTAACGCTCGATCACATGACGTACATATTTCACTTGATTTAGCTTAGCTTCGTTTGGAAACTTAAATTGGAACATTGCCTTCTTCACAGTGTCCTTTCACAAATTTAATGCTTACAGTAGCCAGAATAGATTTTCTATATAATGATAAAACACCAGACAAACAGCCTCGATTATCAGCCAGGCCTAAAAGGTAAAAAAACCCGATGCAAATCATATGAATGCATGACTGAAAATCAAATGGATTTGATATGAAACTACAGAGCCGTGTATAGCAGACAAAAAACTAGTATGACTGGGAAGGCAATATTTTGTGTCTATTACTTGGTGTAGTTCACCAAATGAGACAATTCCACGCCATTTGGAAGAAAGCTGTACACAGTTGCTAAATAGTAGTATCACTTGAAAGGATCTTTCTCCCACGGGAATAAGTGTATCATATACATACTTACCTAAATCATAGTATTATGGCTTCTTAGGATATAGCCCAAGCATGAATATTTTGTATCTATTATTACGCGTCTTTCGTAGTTAACCAAATGAGACAATTCTACGCCATTTTAAGGCAAGCCGTATACATAGCAGCTACGCAATAGTAGTATCGTTTGCAAGGGTCTTTCTTCAAAGGGAATAAGTGTATCATATACATACTTACGTAAATCATAGTATTATGGCTTCTAAGGATATATTCCAAGCATGAAAATTTTGTATCTATTATTACGCGTCCTTCGTAGTTCACCAAATGAGACAATTCTACGCCATTTTAAGGCAAGCTGTATACATAGCAGCTACGCAATAGTAGTATCGTTTGCAAGGGTCTTTCTCCAATGGGAATAAGTGTATCATATACATACTTACGTAAATCATAGTATAATGGCTTCTTAGGATATATTTCAAGCATGAATATTTTATGTCTATTATTACGCGTCCTTCGTAGTTCACCAAATGAGACAATTCTACGCCATTTCGGGAAAAGACGTACAGAGCAGCTACGCAATAGTACAATCGCTTGAAAGGGTCTTTCTCCAACGGGAATAAGTGTATCTATCATATACATACTTACGTAAATCATAGTATTATGACTTCTTAGGATATGTTCCAAGAATGTATATTTTGCTTTTATTATTTCATGTCTTTCGTAGTTCACCAATTCTACGCCATTAAATTTCAAGGCACCTTCAAGTAATAGTCTTTTACCCAAATGAAAGTATGATCGTTTCTCACTATTTGTTCCAAGTATAAGTATTGTGTGTCTTTAATTGCACGTCCTTGGTAAATCACCAAACAGGCCCATATGGTTTCTTAGAGGATGTATAATACTTTGTTATCAAACATATTACAAATGTCATTTTCGAAAAAAAGTGCAAAAATCTTTTACAGAATATGACTGCAGGATTTATTTGTTTAATGCTTCAGCTGAAATGTAATCTAAACCCAGTGCCTTGCCACATTTGGTATGATTAACAGCCGTCTCGACCTCGTCATGCCTTGTATTTGCTTCGAAAAAGACCAGTGTCAACAGGGATAACAGAACTTCTCCATTAGCAACATCCCCTATAATTATCTGGAAATAGGCCTCATTAAAATAAATCACTGTGTTCTGTATTATGTAAGGACAGATATTCACGCTTCCACCTATTGAGAACAACATACTTATTTGTAATAATACCATCCTCCTGGATTACCTCCCCTGGTATAGAGCTGCGTTTTTCATCAGCTATACCAATTCAGTGTATTGGTTTTTAAAAAATCACGGCTGTGAGTTTGTTTACATTAATCCAAAAGCCGCTGCTGTTCCTTTGACTGAGATTCCTCTCACATTAAAAGAGTCACTTTGTCAAATGATATTCACTCATACCCATACCTAGGCTGTACAATCTTCTTCCTTACGGCAGATTTCAATTAAGCCATTCCCGTTCTGGAGAGATTTCATTACCCCATGCGCTGGGTGCGTCACACCAATAAAGGTTTATAAAATGACTTGTTCTAGAACCAATAAGCATTTTTCTGAGAGGTAAACCCAGCTTTCCTTTCAAGTTCAGGATACATAAATTTTAAAATATATATTCCAAATTATATACAATGGAAAGTGTCCTTAACGGATTAATCAACCTTTTGCAGAGGCGGATTGAGTTTGTTTTATCTATTTTTGAAAATAATTATCCCACAGACCAAAACATGATATAATCCACTTAACATAAAATGTATATGGTATGTGCTTTGTGCCCTTCTGTCACTCACATGGCAGGCAAGATACATTTGTGACAATAATACTGGCTACGGTGGCCCATAAGGGACATGGAGTCTGTTTTTCAATATTTTGATATTTCACTTACTTTTATTGTAACCTTTTGCAAATTAACACAATTTGTCATACAAATATGTGATAAATCATGTCTAAAAACAACCGAAAACATTGAAAATGTACTTTCAAGTAGCTATTGAATCGCTGAAATGTGAAGCGAAAATGTCAAAAACTAAAATGAAAATTTCAAAAACAAAAACGAAAATGTCAAAAACTAAAATGAAAATACAGAAAACTATTTCCACTGTGGTTGAAATACTTTTCACCGCGGTGAGAATATTATCACAGTTTAATTTGCAAAAGCTTACGATAACAGTAAGTGAAATATCAAAATATTGAAAAACAGACTCCATGTCTCTTACGGGCCACCGTAACTGGCTGATGTATGTTCAATGGCTGAGTTGAAATCTCAGCCCAAATCATTTTCCCATGGTACAATAATCTCTGCTACAATTTATTTCATACAGTTGAGTTGGTAAGCATCCAAAAAGTATCAGGTAAAGCATTCAGTTTTTAAGCATAAAATAGACGGGAAAACGATGCTTTTTGCTCCGCCTTGTACAAATGTTAGGTGTCATTCACACTGCGCCGATCCCTTGACGCACGTGATGCCCAAGGCTTCCTTCGGGAGGAAGTAGGTTTCGTGGCATGTTTCTCTCTGGTATCTGTCCCTCACAGTGCATCGAGATTTGCTGATAAGTCAGTTTTAGGAAATGGAAATAGTCAATGAAATAAAGACGCGCCAAGAAGTCAAACACATAAATCCAGCTGATACATTTTCCAGTTCAACCTGGATTTACACATTGTTACACATTAGTTACAGTCCGCCGTCCAATAGCTGACCAGTAGAGGACACAGTTAAACAACTTCTAGCCTTTCTCCGAGTCTGTACTGAGTGATATGTCGTTCAATGTAAAGTAATTCTATCCTTATAATATGCAAGTCTAGATAAGTGGACAATATGAGGACACGAATTTTTTATAGGGACACGTGTTCTTATCATTGACATACTCTAGAAATTATGATTTAACATAACAATTTTGCAATAGTATTATGTGTTAGATTATTTTTTGTATTTTAATATGTAAGAGAAACATTTGATGATTTGATAATTAATTTTATCAGTTCTCATGTTCAAATGTTCTATGACAATAGATACCAATCGGTCACCATCTGTAAAGATAATTTATGACAGCCGGCAAGTAATTCAGTTTCTGGGAGCTTTATTATCCTTCTGAGGAAAAGTACATTCTGAATATGAAAACCACTGACGTAGTCAATTACAGCAAACTATTTGTATACTACATGTAGGTATTGAACTTTGTATGAACACGCCGATCATACATGTTTGTGGAGCAGAAATTCTGCGAAGAGTGGGAGATCAATTCCTCACGAGGATTTTAATGTATCAACGTTATTCCTTTATCAAACTACTTCATAATGTATTATCCATAGGTTTGAAAGGGTACTCGGGTACTCGTACGATTCGTATGGAGCAATTACTCGTGTTGTAGGCTGTTCTCTGTTATCATTCAGACTGTAACATTGTCAAAGTCATCTTATCAAGATGTAGCTAAGAACGCTGTTTCAGTGAGGGAGATAGACCTTCGTCCCCTTTCAACTGTTGAAGAGGGTGACGCGCCAAATCCACAGTACAGTCTCCCAGCCATACCAATAAACATAATGTAGGCTTATACTTGATGTGCATGCATTATGAAGAAATGGAGAGTTATAGAAAGTCTCATCAGATTTACTCTCGTCAGCAGGTTTAACAGCTGACACCTGACACCGGGACCAGTTGCACTTCACATGGAATATTTAATAATTAAATAATTCATCTTTGGGCTTCAGTCGAATCAAATTTCACACAGATCACACAGTTTCTCTAAAAAGACACTAAAAGTGACATTGTTTCACTGTTTACAGTAAAAATGCATTTTGTAAACTATTTTACCACAGTTATTAACTTCCTAAATCAAAACAGAACTTAAATACGTGTTATTTTATTTGAAATAACAGCTGTTTATCTCCGACTTCATTCCTTATAAAGGGTACCCCATTATAAGAAATGCGACGTATAGGAAGTACCTTGAAACAGTGTTGCCTGGGCAAGATCGTGGCTGTGTTTGGGGCTCTTGCCAGGTGTTACTGGAATACGTTCCCTGTGTGACTTTATCATCAAAATCTCATTGTGTGCGCTTGTACGTTTATGAATTTGCTTTCCGAATTTGCCCCAACAAGCACATTGCAGATGGTAACAATGCCATGTGCAATAGTGTGGGATTTATACACCAGATGCATAATTAATTCCTTGAAGTTGATTAACACGAAAGAATTGTTCTCCATGCACAACCGTGTATGACATGCAGACCCATTGACATCTTTATTTCAGTTTTAAAAGTGCCCCTGCTTTAACTCACAGCTTACTGCGCCTGACTACACTCCCATCTCCATATTGTACATTCATTTGGAGATTGTACGCCAACAACATTGTATATGGGAAAGGAACAATGGTGTTCTCGAAACATAAACACTGTCGCCCAAATACACCTGTCGCTTTTGGCAGGCAGTTTTGGCTCACAGCCAATTCCTGATCGTCTGAAAAATGTGAATATTGTCAGTAGCTTGATTATACGGAAGCCTTTTAGGGCCATTTGGATTTTTCTTTTTTTCTTGAAATTTCAAGATACTAAGTTGAAATTTCAAGTTATTATCTTGAAATTTCAAGATGATTATGTTGAAATTTCAACTAAGTATGTATCTTGAAATTTCAAAATAACATCTTAGTAAGCTTAGTAATTTGAAATTTCAAGAAAAAAAACGAAAAAAGCCAAAAGGCCCTTAAAGGCTTCTGTATAAAGGACCCACTATGTAATATTTAGTATGGGATGAATTCAGTATATATATAAATATTAGAGAACTGCCTGGGGAAACTACTCACTGAGTATGTCACAAAGTTTGGACCAAGTTTAGAGGGGTAGGGGAGAAGGGGTTATGAATTATGATAATCAACAACACACATGCACGTTCACTTGATCTTGATTTGATCTTGTTATGTTTCAAGCAGTGACAAGGTAGTACCTTGACTTAACACATTTTTAACATTTGCAAATCATTCATATTTATGCATTTCTCACGAATAATCGGCCACTAGGCAGAAGGTCTTTACACATTGTTTGTCAATTAACAAAATTTGTTGGATCTCAAATCAATATAACACAACATCGATAATGATTTTTATGAATGGGCATGTTTGAATTTACACATTCCAAAACTGAGCATCCGAGGATAAATTTTATTTTTTTATTGGACGAATTATTTGAAAATGAAATCACAGCATTTTTGAAAACAGATTAATGTATGCAATTAAACGCTTTTCTTCGAGGAGACAAATAAGCGCCAAATTTTGCAAAGTTGATGTGTGCTTGCAGCCAGCCAATCAGTGACGACCTGGGTTACACGTGTACCTGTCAATCATGGCAGTTTTAGCGGGACTATAAAAGAAAGAGCCATCAGTGCGGCGTCATTCTGCTTTCTTTCCAAGAACACCAACGATGTCTGGAAATCGACTACTTCGCCGCGGCCTCTCTGTGTATCGGGATATACAGTGCGACTGTCCATTCCTCTCCAGGTTTGCTCCAAGCCCGGACAACAGTGTCATCCCATCTTTGGAACTCTTCACGGAGTACAAGGCCAAAGTGGCAGCCTGGACTGAAGACAAGCAACTCCTAGCTCTCGCCGGTAGACGCCAAGCCTTCACTACTCAGTTCCGGGCGGTCACCATCAGCGTGGGCTTCGCTTACGTGGAATCTCCTCGCCGTGGGTATAAGGTTAAGAAGGTCAGGGTAGGTCGGAATTTGGGGGGAGGGGAGGGAGATAGGGACGTTTTGGGGGAACCATTGCGGTATTCTTTGAGGGGTCACAAAACTCATAGGGCAGTGCGGGAGAGGAGGGGGGATATGTTTTCGGCACCTATCGTTGCACCTGTCGGTGGAGAAATTGGGAAGGGGGTTTTTGCCACTCGGAATTATAGTGGGAAGGAGGTGGTGTGTGAATACTTGGGCCAGCTGATTCCGAGGGCAGACGTTGCTGGGAGGTTGGATGAGTACGACAGGCTTTGGACGGCCATAGAAATCATCAGGGTAATCGTATTGACCCTGATTCAAATTTGGGGGCAACCATGAACCACTCTAGGGATAATGCTAACTGTAAGTTAACCCGGGTTAAGGGGAGGAGGGGGGAACGGCACAGATTCTGGAAGGTGACCAAGACGGGGATAAGTGCTGGCGCGGAGCTCCGGTGGGAGTACGGGGTCTTCAGACGAGGAGTGGAGGGCTTCATCGACCACAGGGAGTTCGGCCGCCGCTAACATCTATGTCAGGAACCTAGTTTCTTTGACGGCCTTTTTCAAGGCCACAAATGACCCAAAAGGAAACATGAAACAGAAATGAAAACTTGAACAAAAATGTATTTCGAAAACAAGAAAGGCCCTAAATGTACTAAAACCGATTTTTCATGAAAGGAAACTTAAAGCATGAAATGAAAACATAAACAGAATAACTTCAACAAGAATGCATCTTTTAAAAACAAGAATGGCCCGAAATGTACTAAAACTGATTTTTGGACGAAAGGGAACTTTAGGAACAAAATGAAAACATGATTGAATTTCTTTTCAATTCATGACATATCACGGCCATAAATATATTGCCTAGTCATGTTACCTTTTTTTTTTCACAGAAAACAGGAAATAAGATCTTGTTGAAATATGATTGGTTGGTTGGTTGGTTGGTTGTTTAACGCCGCACTCAGCAATATTCCAGCTATATGACGGCGGTCTGTAAATAATCAAGTCTGGACCAGACAATCCAGTGATTGCTATCATGATGTTGAAATATGAAAAACATATGATAAAATGTTAAAAATAAAAAAGGAAAGATTCATGTTGAATGAAAAACTACAACTATATACATTGTTTTAAGTAAGTAAATTTCTCTCAAGCGATTTTTATCCCTCTGGCATATAATGCAGGGGGATATAGCAATCAGCCAGTCTGTCTGTCCGTCCGTCCGTCTGTACATTCAGTGTATTTGATCGAAACTTGGCAAATCTATCATTCAAATACTGAAGTGGTGCCTTTTGCTATTTAGGAATTTTAGAAATTTTTATTTTTTACGTTTCCGTGGCAACAAGTTGGACTTAGCTTCCATAAGGGTGGTGTTCATTTCTGGAGCGTTACTCAAAAACTGTTAAATACTTTCTTACAAAACTTTGCATGTCTACCAGGCACATACTGAACTAGTGTCCTTTGCTATTCAGGAATTATAGAATTTTTTTATTTTTTACGTTTCCATGGCAACAAGTTGGATTTAAGTTTTAAGATAGGGTGGGTTCACTTCTGGAGTATAACAAATAAACTGTTAAATATTTCCTTGCCAAACATTGCATGTCTATATACAAAGCGCATACTGAACTGGTGCCATTTGATATGAAGTTTTAGAAATTTTTATTCTAGAATTTTCCATTGCAGCTATTTTAACATGGGCTAAGATAAATGTTGCGTCAGTTACCTGGTTTGGGACCATAACGTGTTAAAATGGGTGGGGTATATAGATGACTTTGTTGACTATACGCTTGTTAAGTTATAGTTTCTTGTAATTTGTCATAGGTTTGCATAAACAAACCCCAGAAAGACACTTGTTTTACTTTCCATTTCATATGGATGCGACCATGGTGGATCTTTTGTGGGTAGACAATGTATGCTTCTTCAAGAACATTCAACTCTTGACTCAATACAAACAGAATTGCGCATTTACTTGGGGATACTTTACAGACGGGGGGGATTAGACGTGCACAACAGTTTGCTCAAAAGGCCACAAAATACACAAAATATGAATTATTTGTTGATCGGACAGATATTTTTTGGTTGGTAAGTTATAGTTGCAAAACACCTAGACGAGTTGTTTGGGCAGTAAGAGCACGGTTTTGCTTGGCATTTGATTGACAGACAAAAGGACCGATCTGTGTCCAGTTGTTTTTATGTTTGACAGTTACATTGTAATCTTTTAATAAAGGTATAAACATTTCTATTGTTTTTGTTGATGTTTATTTACGTTATTACTCTTGAACACTGTGTACAACACTAAAGAAACATTGTTGTAAGTTTGAAATTTCTCAAGCCAGTAGGCGGGGCTTGCTGATCTTGGCATCAGCCAGTGCATTCGTCACCACTCGTCCCTTTCCGTAACCTGCAAGAAGACTCGTCCCCCCTATCGATGAATGTTATGTGCGAAAATACGACAAACCAATCAGAATGCGCGTATGATTTCGAGTTCTTTGTCAAATAATCCCTCAGAAATAATTTTTGATTTAACATATGTCTTGCACCTAAAAATATACCCAAGACACAGTTAAATGTGTTCAATCATACTGTATAATTCCCCACGTCCCGATGTGCATTAAATTGCATCTGAAATTTATATAATATATGGGGAAATATACGTTAACCATTACGCAACGAGTTGACAATTGTTTTAGGTATGCCCGTTTACGCTAAGACGGAACCCAGTCGCAAAAAAATGGGCACGAGTCGCTATTCGGCTTGTCCCGGAATAACACGAGTTGGTCACTAATGCAGCCAGTGGTAATAATCTTTAACAAACCGTGCTCTTACTACCATGATACAGCACGGGTAAGATCAAACGTACCGCTCGCAACCCGTGCTACAATTATACCGAGGGCCTCGGATGTATTTAAGAAATTGCAACAAATTCTAAAGCCTAATGTAGCCATATCTGCCACACACCAAACCCTAAATGTTACACAATGTAGTTCAGGCAGTCATTGGGACATGTCACATTATGCCTTAAATATTTACAACCAGTGCTCCAGGTGAATTTGAAAGCCTTGGTGTATATATTTACTCGCATGTTATAATTCATCTTAGGTACTGATAGTTTTCTTTGGGTGTATATTCAATATGTCACTTCTAATGTGCACCATAGTCAATTTCACAACACTGACACATGTCAATATCAAATACAGTAAGCAAGAAGTAGCATGATAAATACATGTACATTGTTGTCTACAGTTTCCAGTTCTGTTCCCAAGTGAAGAATTAAGTCGTTTCAAGGGCACATATAATTGTATTGTAGTGGACAGCATAGTTCTGAGAGCTCCTATAATTGTATTTTTGTGGAAAGCATAGTTCTGGGAAGAAATAGCAAGCAATATTTATCTATATTCTATTTTTTCTCTCTGAATTTTACGGAAGCCTTTTAGGGCCATTTGTTTTTTCTTTTCTTTTTTCTTGAAATTTGAAGATGTCATGTTAAAGATCTTGAAATTTCAAGATACTAAGTTGAAATGTTAAGATTATTACTTGAAATTACAACTTAGTATCTTTGAATTTTAAGTTAATGTCTTGAAATTTCAAGAAAAAAATACATAAACAAATGGACCTAAAATGCTCATACCAAAAGGCTTCCGTAGAATTGGTCTAGCCCAGGAAACTTCATGTGACAAATTGTCAGTATAATCCCCCCCCCCCCCCCCCCCAACACACACACAAAAATCATAAAAAATCATTTGGCATGGCCCACGGTGGCTGACAGAGTCAACATTTAACATACAATAAATCATTGATCATGCATTTATAACCCATGTAACACTGTATACATTTGAAAGAAAATCTTGAACCTGTCCAAATTATAGATGTGTTTGTCTTTTGAGAGTGTGTGTAAGCTGTATAAATAGTTACATTTTGATATATATCAGTGTTATAACTACTGGCAGCCCATCTGTGTTCGCGGCTATACCCATGCTTGTCCGTAGGAGGAGGCGAAATGGATCGGTTGGTCAGTCTC